>NW_020884940.1:1903650-2003225 GCF_003945725.1 Corapipo altera | reverse complement strand
CTGCACGCTCACACCTTCCCTGCATCCACAGGAATCCCTAAAAAGGGCTTCCACCAAGCATTCCCCATGAAGGAATTCTGCTTCCTAACGACCCAGTCACAGAGCACTGACTGTGAGAATCAGGACACTTCCAGCAGCACACTGAGCTTTAGACTCTTCTGGAAACTGTCAACAACAAATCCTGAAGTGCTCTGCTGGCTGAGAGCAGGGACTTTGGTGAACATTTTGGTGAACACAGAACTTGGCCACGTACCTGTTGTATGTTTTCAAGATGAGCAGAACCACTGTAAAAATGATGATCACTCCTACCACGATGGCAGCAACTATTGCTCCAGAACCTGGGAGAGAAACAGGGAGGGGATTAAAAAAAAAACCCTTATTTACAAAGTTGTCACTGTACTCCTTGAAGTTTGGTAAGTACAAGGTCCACTTAAAAAATAAAATAATAATAATAAAAAAGCCACCAGCTCATTCCTTTTCTTACTTTGATAGAGACTTTGTTCTTGAGACTTTGTGGTCACATTCCCTGAGAGCTGGGTGTTGTTGCTCAGTGGTGTGGCCGTCGTCATCTTGATTCAGCTGCAGGGGGAAACAGGGGAGTGAGTTCATAAAACATTAATGAAATATCAACCCAAGTTTGACACTGATAATCAGGCAACTGTCCATTAAAGGGTCAGAACCTACTAAGTGAGGGTTCACCCAGCTGGGGTTCTTAATGTTTTTCACTGTGGTGAAAATCTGGAGTGGAAATTTCGCCCCAATCTTGAGCAGTTTGCTTTAAAATATCCTCTGTTTGGTATTAAAAGGATAAAATAAGACATAAACATAATGCACTGTTGCTATGTACCATTGCTGTTTGGAATAATGCATATTTTAAAAGCTTTAGGATTTTTAGATTATCATCTCAGGTTAAGAGACAATTCTGCACCCAGAATTCAGCAATGTGTCTTGAGGGAAGGGGAAAAGTCAGCACAGAAAGGCTTAAAAACCCCATTCTAAAATAGAATTTAGAGCAGTTTCATTCATCTGATGTGAAGAAGCCTGATTTGAAGCTCCAGAAGTTCCATGGCAAACAAGAGCTCACCCCAGGACAGGGTCACTGCTGTGACAGAGGGTTGGTGTGAGTTCAGCCCAGCACCTCCCTCACCCCGGTGTCACCTCAGCTCTGTTGTTGGAAGCGGACAAGCTTCCAAGTGGACAGCTGAAAATATGCCTGTTCCTGGGTTTGGGTTGGGGTAAAACTAGATCTAGAAAGAGCAGCCTGGATGTTTATTGATTTTTTTAAGCCTTTTCCAAATGTTTTCTCAGTGTACCTGGTAACCTGAGCCGTTAAAGGGCTCCTTCAGCCCGAGAGGGATGTGAGCACCACTTCCAACAGCCCTCTGGAACCACTTCAGCTCCCAGCTCCAGAGAGCTGGGACACTCCAGCTATCCTTTGAAAAGTAAATTATTCTTCAACACTCGATATGGAATTGAGTTTCCCATTTCAGGTGCTTCCCAGTACAATCAGGCAGGGCTCTGTTATACTCCGCTGGGATATTGTGGCCCTGTGGCATGTTCTTGGTGCAGGTAATTTTGCACAGCACAAGATACCTGACAGCCAGAAATAATTCAGCAGATAGAAATCAGCTGGTAATGAAAATAACTGGGAATCTGACAGGCAGCCTTCCCCCTGGGGAGGCTTTCCCAAAGGTTTCTGCAAAGTAGCCTCTACCCAACACCACACACACTGGCAGGGCACAGATTTGGGAGGCAGGAGGACACAATGGGATGGACAGTGACAGGCAGGGGGTTGTTTGGGGAGGGCACCAGCTGAGTCAACACACGGTGTGTCCTTGGGAGGCTCCGTGGCAGGAATGAGAGGGATCAAGAACCAGCAGGAAGGGAAGCAGTCAGGGTTTGCCTGGGGATGTGGGATCAGCACTGCAAGGTCCATTTCACCAAATACTTCGATCCCCCAAAGGTAAAAAGTTTGTGTTTCTTCTTTTAATCTAAACCCCCAAAATAACTCTGTCCTGAGCCTGTAACTGGGTCGTTCTCCTCTGGCTGAATGATGCCTTTGTTCAGCCCAGGCCACGTTAATTCAGCAGCACCAACAGCAGCTGCAGATCTTTCAACAAGGAAATATTTTGTGTTTAGAGCTTGCCCAGCCTTGTTGTGCAGCACAGGGAAAGGGTTCACACACACCTGGGGGCACCTGAGAGGTACCAGAGCTCAGGGAAGAGCTGTCCCTGCCCCTCCACACCACTCGAAACTGTGGGGATGGGGGTTGTACATTGGCAGCAGAGGCTGAAGAGCCTATCCATCCATCTGCAGGCTGGGGAAAGCTGGGCATGGGCAAAATTCAGAAAATTCAGAAAAAAACACGTCCAACTCTCACCTTCTGGCTCCTGACCAGAAGAGCTCAAACCCCAGGCTCACAGGAGCCTTCTGCCCCTCCTCCGGCTGCTAAAATAAAAACCTCCAGATAAATAAGACTGAATAGTTTGATATTAAGTCATGTAATACTCCTGCTTCCTACCTTCCACCTGGTTCAAACCACCTTGAGAAGGGTTGAGCTGTTTGAGCATGAGTCACCCAAACCCAAAGGATTTTTATTGTCGTCAGTGAAACCTCCTGTTTACGAAAAGGATTAATTGATCCGCCAGGGTGGGAACAAACAATTGGAAAAATGCATCAGGTCAGGTTTTTTCTCAGTGGTGCAGCAAGTCAAGAGGTCCAAGGCCTGTGTCTCCAAGGTCTGTGTCTCCAGCCAGGGCAGGAGGGGCCTGTCCTTTACCTGCAGCAAGTCCCTGCCCCGGGAATCAGCAGGTTCCACCTGACCAAGCCTCTGCTGCGAGACTCAGGGACCCAGCAAAGCCCAGCAAAATCCCTGGGAACCCACTGCTTTTGGGGCATTGCAGCCTGGATCCCACTCTGTACAGAAAAGCACCTGGAAAGTCAAGAGTGCTGGACAAAAGCCGTTCAGCAGGGGAGAAGAAATGGACTTTGATACAGCAATCACAGGACATTCCTTCTCCATGACACACCCCTGCACTTCCCCCTGTGCACACACACCTGCCTGGCCTTTGAGAGCCTCTAACTCACCCAGCCTGGGGGTGGAGGCTCACACTGCTGGTCGTTTTACAGAGCTGCAAATGTTTCCATAAAGTTCAGCTTCGGGCCCCTTTCCATGTAAAACACCTTGGCAGACACAGTGTGTAGGTTGTTTTGGCCCGTGGGAGCGATGCCCCCGTTGGTACAGCCCTCCTGCCCCTCCTTCCCTGCCCAATTTCAGCTGGGGGGCCCCCCTTGCTCCTTCAGGATCAGAGCTCACCCATCAGCAGCTCCTGGACAATTACAGGAGAGGGGAGACAGGGAACAGAGGGCTCTGTTTGAGTCTTTATCCAGGAGAGCTGGGCTTGGAGAACCAACTCCCTGCCAGGGAAGGCAGGTGCTGGTGAGGAATGCACCCAAATTCAGTGCTTGGCCACCTAGAAAAAGGTGGGGTTTGCATCAAGCACCTTCCCAGCACCCCTGGGAACATCAGCAGGGGATTGGGACAAACGGTGATTTCAAACAGAGGTAAAAACACCACGTGCTTCAGTGGGACCTGAATGTGCCCAGATCCACCCTGAGGGGCTCTAAAGAGGAAGGAAGGAGGAAGAAAACCCCGAGTTCAAACTGCTGGAGGGGAGCTGAGGCAGAGCTGTGGCCTCGGGGGTCTGTGTGAGCCCCTTCGTGTCCCCAGGTCAGAGCAGCACCTTCCTGTGTTTGTCTCAGGGTCTGGCACGAGCTCCCCAGGTTTAGCTGTTGTCAAAACACACATTAAAAGCTTTCCATTCCCTCGCCAGCCCAGAGAAAGCTCTGCAAACTGCAGCAGCTCTGTGCGGCAGCAGCACCAAGGAGGGGAGCTCAGTCACCCTCCCTGGCTCGTGTGGTGAGAGCTCCTGTCGTGTTCTCCCTCCCTCAGCTCACAGAGGTGACAAGAGCTGAGGGAGGGAGAACCAAACCCCTGGGAAGAAACCCCCTCATTTCCAGAGCCACACCTGGGAATATGAACCCAACAGGCTTTTGTCTCTGACTTGCCCAGGAGCAATGCATAAACTAGGCTGTGAGCTGCACATTTCCCAGTTCTAAACCTCTTTTTTTGCTTTAAAATTCAGGGCCACACACATTTCTCCTCTCCCTCTGGGTGAATGGACTCATTCATGGGAACGACAGCAACTCCACCATGTGCAGCAAAGTGCATTCAGACCCTAAAAAACCACCCCAGACCCTTCAGGGTAGGGCTGCCCATGCAGGCAAGCCAGGATGTGGAAGCAAAACAAGCCAGAGGTATTTTCCCACTGGTTACAGGCCAGGATCTGAGGCACACTGGGATCAGAAGCCTTGTGAAATATCCAACAGAACCAGGGTTTGAAGTTAGAATGGAAAAAACCTCAGCAAGCACCACCACCCTGCTGGAGCTCCTGCAGCTCTGAGCCTCCAGCTGGGCACAGAACTGCCCAGGGGGGGCTGCTGGGTTGGGCTCAGATGCCTGTTCTTAATTTTTGTGCCTTTTAAACCCCCTAAATCACCCCTTTTCCCCTGACAAATATCATATGTGTCACCCAGAGCTTCCCACCCTGGACCCAGGCAGGATTTACTGCTTGTCTGAGCTTCCAGGCAGGAAATTGGGATGCATAAAACCCCCTCTCCATCCAGAAATGCCAAACAGACCCGAATTTTTCAAACTAATACATCATCCAAGAGAAAAAAGGTCTGTTTAACCTGCTGTGGTTACTTAGTGAGGTCCTTAAAAGACATTTGCAATAAATCATTTGGTCCCTTGGCTGCATTTGCAGGAGGTGGAATTACTTTGTTACTTAGGTCTGAAATAATTCAGTAAGAGGAAATGGAATAAGATTTTAAACCCAAATTCCCAGTTACATGCAGTGCACAGAGAGAGCTGGGAGCAAACTTGAAGCTTATTCCTGAAAGGAATGCTAGAGGTTGTCTTTTGTTGGCAGCTTTTTTAAAATGATTATTAGAAAGCTCTTATTCTACATTTTTGGCTTATGACTCTACACACAGACACCAAATTAACCAACTCCAAGTGATGTAACCAAGAGCTGGAAAATGAGAACTCTCATGGGATCCAACTCACTACAACAAAGAGGGAAAGATGCAATGATCTGGTTTTGGGAGAAGAGATTCCTGTCCAACAACACTGAGCTGTGTCTCCAGACATATTCCCTAGGAATCCTTAAGGGTTCAGCCATCCCTGCACAGATTCAACAGCTCAGATCACAGGTGCTCCTCTGGAAATCTGGATACATCCCCCCTGCAGCAAGTCCTGTGCTTTCTGGAAGGGATTGGAGGCACTTCTACACTACATGTTACACCAGATGGGTTTGGATACACCAGCACATCCCAGAAATGCAGCTCCTGTGCTGGAGGCAGCTCATGAGCAAACAATTCAGCCAAGGAAGTCACCAGGAGAGAGAGAATTCACCGCACAGAACGAGGCCCGAGGCTCATTCCCAGCTCACCCGGACTCAGCAGGAGCTGGGAGATCATTCCATGCACAAAGAGCTCCACAGAACCATATCCGTGAGCAGCAGCTCCCACCAGTGCCTGCAGCACAATTAACCTGGGATTTGGGAATGAAAAACGGGGTCTGGTGGGTTACAAGACCCACCACAGCAACGGGGGAAGAAAATCCACCTGCACTTGTGCACGTGAAGGTGATGGTTGTTAGAGCAGGTGCAAAGCATCACAGGAGCCCCAAAACAAGACACAGGAGCCCAAAAACACGACACAGAAGCCCAAAAACATGACACAAACCGGACTTTTTTGCTTGCAGCAAGGCAGTTCTGCCCACTGCTCACATCCCACACTCCGGGAGCGTTCCTGGGAACGCTCATCAGGCGGGGGGCATGGGAGGGAAGGACATGTAATCAGCAGTTAAATATTACCCAGAGAAAAAACTGATTCAGAGGGGAGAAAAATGCCTCCAGGCACCTGCAGGAATCTCTCAAGGCAGGAGTGGCTCCTGGGGGATGGTCAGTGAGACTTGAGGGGACAGATGTTGGAGACCATCAGTGTGGGCACTCAAACAGAAAGCAAGAGGATTAATCCAAGCTGAGCCCTCAGTTAGAGCCTGGCAGGAGTCAGTGGCATCATGCCAAGCACCCCCAAATCCCACCAGCCAATAGTTTATCTCTGCTGTTCAGAGAAGTTCCAGTGAAGTGCCTGTTGGTGGCAAGTTCTGGACAAATGAAGCACAAAAAAGCAGCTCATCCATGAGGACATTTCCCACAGCGGAAAGTCAACCCCGCTTTGGGCACGTAACCATCTAGAAAAGGCCCTGCCACTGCTCTGGAAAAGTCCCCACAGCTTTTCAGATTGCTGGAGGAGAGAGTTTAAAAAAAACCCAACACTGCAGACTCAGCAATGTGTTTGCAGAAATGCTTCCCAGGCTCTCAACCTCCCCGGATCTGCCATTTCCCGAGCGGGTGGAGCAGCTCAGGAGGTTGGGGAAATCCTCTCTCACCTGCCATTTTCCATCAGAGCATCTGCTTTACTCCAGGCAAACCCTATAAATGCTTCACAGCAGGAGAGAGGGGGTTAGGGCTGAATTTGGAGCTCCCCCACCCCGAGCTGTGTTTCCTTTGGAGAGCAGATTGGCACAAACATGTGTGACCCCACACGGCTCCCGTGGGCTGCTTTTCCTAAAGACAGGCACATCTGCTGGGCCAAGGGTTTTGAGGCTTCCCTTGCAGGCTGATATATCAAGAGGGAACTTGCCTTTCCAAGGGATTCTTTGGGTTTCTGCAGGAACACAGCAGAACCTGTGTGATGCTCTGGGTTGGCACCGTGGGCAGCCTGAGCCCCTCGGGGCTGATTCATGGGCTCCTTCACCCTCCTCACCCCAAGCACTGCCAAATCCCACCAAAGAGCACCTTCCCAGCAAGCCCAGAGCTGAGGGGTTCAGTGCTGTGGGATGAATGTGGGGGTTTGTTTGCTCTGGGGGCTGCCCCATCCAAGTGGGACTGTGGTACAGGCAGAGCCCCTTCCCGTGCCCTCCCACCCAGCCTGGCACTTGAAGCAGCTGCACCTTCAGCCTGGTGGCTGGGCAGGGGTAACCCTGGCTGGTGTCTGCCCTGAGCACCTGACAGCAAGGGAGGACTCCAGGGCCTCTGGAATTGGGTTGTAACTTGGTTGCTCCGTGGAGGTGGTTGTGAAAACACTCAGCTGTGTCAGTGGGAAACCGGGTGACTCAGACATCCCTGCAGCTCTTTCCCTGCTTTCCCTCCTCTGTGATCTCCATTCATGCCTCACATCATCCCTCCCTGCAAGAGGCCTGACCAGGGCTATAGGTTTGAGCTGCGTTTCCTGGGGTTTGTGGCTCTCCATGAAAGCAGCACAGTCACCCTCCACCACATTCCTTCCCTCTCCCACGTGCCCAACACCAAACCAGGCCAGGCCAGGGCAGGGCTCATCCTCTACCCCAACCAAACCCCCTCCCAACACAGTGACCCCAATCCCAGCCTGGCACGAGGGCATGGGAACCCAGGGTGTGGGATGTCACCCAGAGGAACAGGGGCTGCTCTGGGCAGGTCCCAGCACCCCACAGGGTGTTCACGACTGGGGGATTTGCCCTCAGAGCACAGGAGCTGCTGATCTGAGAGCCCTGTGTCACCCATGGGCTTCTCCAGCTGCCCTGGGCACTAAATCCTGACTGATTCACTCTCCATTGCCACAGGTGAGGAGAAGAATTCAGTGTAACTGATAAAAGTCACGCTTGCAGGAGCAGCAGACAGAGAGGAGCTGGGCTGGACAGCAAAGCTTCAGGAATTCCTGCCAACAAGGCAGCCAAGCCTCCTGCCAGCTGTGGGCCAGAGCTTTGGGAGTGTTGTCCTTGCTCAGCAGCTCAGCCTGAGGTACAACAGGCTCCCCAGCTGCAGGGCTGGACCTGCTGCAGCTGAAGCTCTTCAGCAACCAGAAAAATGCAAATCCCAATCCTTTTGTGAGAACCTCTGAGAGCTTCACATCCTTCAGGTTCTTCCGTATTAAAAACTATAGAGAGACTCCTGGATGGAGTACAGAGACTCCTGGATGGAATATCACAGTGTCAGGGGGCAGGGTTAGATGGGATATTAGGAAAACACTCTTCCCTGTGAGGGTGGGGAGGCTCTGGCACAGGTTGCCCAGAGAAGCTGTGGCTGCCCCATCCCTGGAAGTGTCCAAGGCCAGGTTGGACAGGGCTTGGAGCAACCTGGGCTAGTGCAAGGTGTCCCTGCCCATGGGGAGAAGAAGATGAACTTTAAGGTCCCTTCCCAACTCAAACCATTCTATGACATAAAGACTCTGTATACACAACACAAGGAACTCTGTCTGCAACAGAGAAATGCAGCTCCTCTCACTTTGCAAACAGCAGCACAAAAGCAGTCACAGGATTTCTTGCACATGCTGACTTGTTGAATCAGTGAGGCACCTTCCCCTCTCCCAGGAGCCCTTTAGACAAACACACAGGTGGTTGATACCTCATGTTTTCAGCCTGGGAATCCCTCAAGTCCAGCCTGGCACCCACAGCCTGGTTACCTCTCCCCACAGAGAGACAAAGACTCTGACAGGCTGTGGAGTCACCAGTCCCTGCTCTGCCTTTGTCTCCTGGTTTTAAGCACTAAACGAAACCCTCCTGCCCAAAAACTCCAGCCCAGCCCAGTGTATCACAGCAGTGAAATCTGTTTACAAAATGCTCTGCTTCCTTTAGCAAGGACTTCCTGGGGCATTAAGTACATAAATTACCAGGAAAGACCAGAAATCGCCGTTTAAACCTGTCAGCAACTTCAGCATGTTCCCAAATAATGCAAGCACTGTAGTTCAGTTCTGTGCTGGAGACACTCAGCGAGCTGTAACACAATGCTCTGAGCTTTCTAGTCCTTCTCCTGCTAAATATTACTTTGCCAGCCCTTTCCAGCCCCTCAACAGATTAAAGAAAAAGAAAACCAAAGCCACACACACACAACAAAACCACAAACAAAAAAAACCCACCAACAAACCCTTATTTATAGCGCTGGGGTTGAATAAGTCAGGAGAGCAGAGATCCAGCGTTTCCAGCGATGAAAGGACACCGCCAGCGAGGGAACAACCGCTCCACAGCCGCGCCGAGTTCTCTCCGGGGAGGGAACAACAGCTCAGCCCCAGCCCGTCCCTTCGAGGTTTCCGATTAATGGAACAACTGCTCGAGCACCAGCAGAGCAGGGTGAGGGCATCTGCTCTCTGTTTCCCTCCGGCTCAGAGCTGCCCATAAAGAGCTCCGCGTTTGCAGCGGTACCCGCGCACAAACCCGGGGCAACCTCGAGCACAAACCCGGGGCAACCGTGCCCAGGATCGGGTGTTCGCAGCGGCAGAAGGGCGCAAACAGGGAGGGTGAAATCGGTGGTAAATCAAGAGCGATTCCCCCGCCGCGGGTACTCACGGAGGATGCTGCGGGCTCGGGGCGCTCCCGCGGCCGCTCCGGCTCCTTCCCCCGGCCGGGGCTCGCTCGCCGCCCCTTGCCCGGCCCGGGGACAGCCCGGTGCCGCTGTCGCTGCCGCCGCAGCCCCGGCACAGCCCCGGCACGGCCCCGGCACTGCCCCGTCGCCCGCAGGTGCCTCCCCGGGGCCGCCCAGCCCGGCCCGGCCCCCGGCGCCGCCTCCGCGGGTGCCCCCGGCACGGGCGGGCAGCGGCTGGGAGGGGATGGATGATGGAAGGCTGATGGATGATGGAAGGCTCTGGGATACGACCCATTCTCCCCCCCCCCCCCAGCTCACAGCCAGAGCGCCGGAGGTTTGGGAACAGCCCGACTCCCGCGGCGTTTCAGTGCCCAAAGGTCTTCCAGGCACTTCGGGGGAAGGATCCCAAACGCGTCCATCCCGGGTGGTTCTGCCCACTCGTCAGGATCAAGCTGGAAAAGAATCTTTGCCTTCAACCCGTGCTTCGACGGCTTTATCCTGCGTTTCCCGCTAAAGAGTGGGGAAGAAGTGTGTGACCACAATCCCTATCTGGATTTTTCCTGTGGAAATCCCACTTACAAAAGGGATCTGCCCCCTGCCTAGACCTGATGCTGCTCCCACGGGAAACCAGAAAACCACATGAACAAGCCACAGCCCTCAGCCCAGGCTCGGCTCGTGGTTTGGGATTGTTGTGCAGATGTTTCTCCCCCCCTCATCCTCCAGTTCAGCTTCCCCAGCTGCAACCAGAGCCACCATCCCTGCAACAACCCACCTGAAACACATGGATGGAACCTGCCCCTTACAAAGTCCTGCCTCCACATGCAAAGGCAGCAACAGGGGCATCCCAACAGTCCATAAACATTTGCAGTGGATTTCTTGGGAAGACCAGAGTACGGCACAGCCTGAAAAGCTGGGATGAGGAAGGAGATGTTTCCTTACCTCGCAGCTCTCTGCTTCTTCCTGGGTGAGAAATGTTCACTCTGGGTCTGTGCACTCTGATCTGTAGGTTCACCACATAAAGCACTTTGGGGAGCCACTGACAAAGATGTCAAATATAAACATGAACTTGCACTTAGAAACCTGAACTTGCACTTATAAATCTAAACCTGGATTTATAAACCTAAACTTGGATTTATAAACCTAAACCTGGATTTATAAACCTAAACTTGCCTTGGTGCCAGTCAGTGCTTGCACCAAAGAGAAAGCTACAGCCACATGTCCCATTTGAGAAGCTGGTGCTCAAGTCCAAGTGAAGACTTAAAGAACAACCAAACCAGCACAGACCACCACAGGGAGTGGGAACTCACCTCCTCCAGAAACTTTTGTGTTCCCAACACAGGTCATGTTCAGTTTGGTGCCCACCATGGACTGGTTTCTACACTGCACCCCAAGCTGAACCCCACAGAGGCTTTCTCACCAGAAACCACATCCAATTATTCAGCAATTTTCCTGTACAACTACAAAGACCCACATTAGTCACTTCCAGCTCAATCCTTTTGCCTCAATCCCTCCCCATGCAGCTCCTTAAAACCAGAGACTGAAGTCTCAGCAGGGATTACTCACCAGTCATCTTTTCAAGGGAATAAATTTTGCTTGATTGGTTTCTTTTCAATTACTGCCTCATCCTGCATGAACAAGAAGGAACATGAGGCTCTCCCAGGAACAGGAGTGGTTTTCCAGCCACGTACCTTCCCTGGGCTGCATCTCTGGAGAGCACAAGGGGCTTCGTTCAACAGTGAGCAACCATCACTTGGAAGAGGTATGAATGCAAGTTAGTGAAAGTAATTAATAACTCAATTTAAATAGTATAAGAAAGAAGGCAGCAGCCTCTGTGACTGTTGGGTGGATGTGGAAAGAAGAAAACGTTCTGTGTTGCTACCAAGCATTGGCTGGATGATGTTCCTCCCTTGCAGAGATCAAAGTCCAAAGGAGAATTCAGATCTCCTGCTTCTCACTGCTCTGTCCTGATTAAGGACATTCCCTCTGGGACAGGTACCTGAGGAAAGAAAAACCCCTTGCTTTAGAGAAAATCCCCCTGGAGCTTCTGTTTGAAGTCTCATCCAATTCAGGGGGTCCCCCTGGGAGGAACTGGCACACAGCAATCCCAGCTGGAAGCAGCCCAGTGTGACTGTTCCCAGGCACCACAGTGTGCTCAGCATCCTTTAAGCCCTAAACCCCCCCTGGATTTATGAGGTGCTGCCCCTGCCACGACGCTCAGGAGGGTGTGAACATCCACGGGGACGCCAAGGACGAGCCCAGTAAAGGCAAATGTGAAGCAGCAGAGAGGGAGGGTGGGACTTTCCCAAGTGTTTGCTTGGGAAGAAATCCCTCACCAGGTCCTAAATTTGTAGCCCTTTACCATTAGCTACAGCAATAAACCCACACACTGGGTTTATACACCGTTAAATGTGTAAATACTTATAAATGTTTATACACTGTTGTGTATAAAGCTCTGCTGCCAACACCAGTTACCCAGTTTACAGCTCCTCAGCCACCAATCCTGATCTGTTCCTGTTAAGAGGAGGACAAAAGGAGACACTGGGATGCTCCAGAACAATCCTGACAGAGTCAGTGAACGCTGAAAGACGTAACAGGACTCTCAATTAACTACAAGGGCTGCTACAGCCTTACAGAAGCCCTAAGGAAGATAAATTCCCTGAATTTATCCATGGAGAAGGTCTGGACTCCTCCAGGGCAGGTCACAGCACCACTGGTTACGTTTCCTGCACTGAGCAGGGCAGGGCCTGGGACTGTCTTAGTGAGAACAAAGAGAGAACAAAGGCAGAGCAGAGATATTGCAACAGACTGACCAGAAATTCATCATTACAGTCTGGAATTGTGTTGTGAAACTGGGACCTCAGCACTCTACACATCCCCACAGCCTCAAAAGCCATTCCCAGACAGCCCTGCAAGGGCTGGAGCTGAGCTGAGGGGACCTGTCCCAGCAGGAGAGCACAGCCCAGGCCCTGCCTGCTGGGCCGAGCCGTCCCGACAGGGACACGGTCCTGCACAGTCACAGAGGACACACAGTTTGGCATTTTGGTATTTTATGTAACAGCAAACCAGGAGTGTCCTTCCCACTGCCTCACCCTGGGACTGCTGATAGCTGGGATATGTTCAGTGCAGCAGGGAAATCAAACGTTCCCTTCCACAAGCCTGAACACGCCAAGGTGTTAAAAATGAGAGAGCCCTCGTTCAGAGGAGGATTTTAACACATCAGTTAACATTGGAACACGGAGTGTTTTTAGTGGGACTCAGCACAAACACAACCTAAAGCTAAAATGCCTAAAAAAGCCCAAGGTCCCACCCATCCCTCCACTCAGGTGGGCACATGGTAGGACACAACTCCAGTCCTGGTCTTTTTTAATTGAGATAAATTAAACAGAGCCTGTGAAACCTTCCTGGAGCTGAGTGTGAGGTGAGGGCCAGCCCTGTGTCACACCCCATGGGGCTGCAGGGGCAATACCTACAGGAGGAGGAGTGTTTTATCCTGCTCTGCATTTTCTCCAAGGGAATGAGGCTTGGCTGGGGTCTCCTTCCACATTAAACACACACTGGACCTTAAATCTCTCCTAGAAAGTTTTCCACTCAGAGCAGAGCGAGTAAACAAAGCCTGGCAAGATGAACATAACAGTCTTCTGTTCTGGGTTAAATAATCCAAAAGCAGACAAAAATGGAAGTGAAACCTTTCAAGGAATAAATGAAGCAATAGGCATTTTATCCATGAGGCCTTTCCAGGGGAAGCAGTTCAGCAAAGAGGTAGAATGAGGAGCTGTAATCACATGTTTGCAAAAACAGGGCTTGTTCTCAGCTATTGGGAAATAAAACCAAACCACCTCCAGCAACTGTAAATCCAGAAGACACAGGCCCAGAGAAACACCACACATTTCAGCTGCTTCTCGAGGAAGCTTTAAAGGGATCTGGGGTATTTATTTATCTGGGGTATTTATTTATACAAAGTGCAGGCTCGGAAAGGGCTCGAGTTGGTGCCCCTGTGCCAGCCCTGCTGCTAAAAATAGCACCCAACAGCAGGTCAGTGATTCAGAGAAACAGGTTCTGGTGGTTGTTACCGAGTCATGGCACGCAGCAAATAAAGCAGAGTTGAAGTTCCTTCACTCCCAAGGCAGGGTGTCACCCTGGAGTGACCAGAGCCACTTCTGGTACTGACCCATGGCCAGGACTCACCTGCTCCTGATGTCATCCAGGACAAAAGCCCATGGTTTAGTTTTGTGGATCAGTGCATCCCACATTATTTCTGTAAAGTCTGGCCCTTTCTCTCCTGTGGAAATGGGTCTTGGGAGATTTTTTGAAAGCAAGGAAATATTTCTCTTAATTGCAACAAAATCTTCGCAGAGCTCAGGACTGACCCAAGTGTCAAACTCCCCTGAGGACTGACCTGGGCTGGGAGAGGCCCCCAAACCCACCACAACCACCCTCAGTCCCTCCTGCAGCCCAGCAGCTCCCAGGATATTTCTGCTGAAACCCCCAACTTCTTCACTTCCCTGATAATTTCCACATGGAAAACCACAAACAGTTATTGGGAGTGTTCACTCCAGGCAGACACCACCGTTAAAAATCTTACATATTTTATATATCAAACTTGGTCCAACGTGGAAAACAGCTAAAATCCCAAGTGTGAATGGCACTGCATTGTTTTATTTTAAGTGTCTTTACACAATGAGAAGTGCTGGAATGTTCCACATTTTACACGTTTACACATCGACAACATCACACTTGCTTTGCCTTAGAAAACTGTTTCTGAGGGTTTTCCACTTATTCCTACTCACAGCACCTTCTACAGTGGGGTAGAAATCAAACAGCTAACAAAATATGAACAACACAGAGAATCCAGACAGGCCTTCTGGAGTTTTAAAAATCCACAAGCCTGATGGGTGATACAGGTTTTTGTTGGGTTTTTCCCCTTTGTTTCAGTACCACAGAACAGTGAGACAGAGAAGTTGGTCTTTGAGTGATTTTAATACCTGAAGAGATACATAAATATCACACTTGTGGAGGCAAGGTGAACAAACCCCACTTTCCTACCTTTTTAATCTCTGCTATTCCTGCCTCTGGAACAAGGACCTGCCTGCAGGATCCCACTTTGCAACGTGGAGCTGGTGGTGGGAGGGATCACAATCCAGGACAACACAAGAGCTGGAAACTCCAGCTCCATCCATGTGAATCCCTGACCATTCCTGTTCTCTCTGCTGTCAGCCAAGTGAGAACACTTTGGAAAGTTCAATAAGCACGTCGTGAAAGACTGAACCACACTAAAATGAACCCGAAAAATCTGAATTTCTGAACAACTCAAATGATTTCTACACACAAACATCAGCAGCCTGGTTTGTTCACAAATCATTTTATCCTCTGAAATAGAAAAAAAAAAAAGAAGAATCTGTCTAGACTAAAAAAGTTTGGCTATAAAATAGCATAAAAGCACAGGAGCAGGTGTTGTTATACCAAGGCATATTTTCCTCCTACTAAAAAACACTTAACACAAAGATCACAAAATCAAAAGATCTGTATTCTAAAAGATGCACCCTGCTCTCAGAGGCAGCAGATGCTCTGCCAGACACGCAGGATGCCACACAGGAAAACAGCAAACAAGGGCTGAAACTGCATAAGAACTGGCTAAGCCAGGCAACTGATTGTCTTTGAGAATACAAAACAGACTGGAGAAGTTAAAAATTAACCCTCAGCATCTTATCTCCTGACATGACCTAACAGTCACTGCATTATCCGGCCCAGGAGCCGCCTCCAGGACTGGACACGTTCAGAGAGGATCAGAGACAACCCATCCAGCAGCTGGACCCATATTTTAATCTACCTACTGTAATTAACTCCTAATGAGGTGTCAGTGCAAACCAGCAGTGCACCACCCAGAGCTCAGAGCAGGAGTGTTGGTGACAGACTCAGTGTGTGGCTCTTCCCCCGTGCAGCCACCAAACCCAGCTGGGTTCAGCTCCATCCCTGTGTTTGTGCCTCATGGCAAATCACAAACACTGTACTTGGCATTTCTGAGGAAAGCAAAGGTTAATCCTCACCTCAGCTGGGAAGGAGTTTTAGCACAAAGAGTGCATTTCCCTTGTGTTTAACACTGTATTAACTGGAAGCTGTTGGACCAGCACAGATCAGCTTGAAGTTGCTGTGCAAGGAGCTTTCTGGAACCCAGTCACGACAGCAAGAGATTATTTCAGCACTTGGTACAATCACACTGTACAACAGAAACAAAAAAGAGTAACATCCTAAAAAAAACCAAACCCAAAACACAACCAGACTCCCTAATTGTCACTATTTCAAGTCAGGTGGATTTGCTACACTCGGGGGGGAGGGTGGGATGGGACTAGTCCCTAAAATTAAAGTGCTTTTCAGAGCATTGGCATCCAAACTCTTGAGCATGAGAGACAACTACAAGTCAGATCTGTTGTCGCTACAGCAGCAGCACAGACATCGACACATGGACTCAGGAGTGTCTGGTGTTGGTACCCCCTGGAGCAGCTCAGCTCTAGCAGTGCATGGTCCCCCCCACCTCCAGGGCACACTCGAAGGCCTTGGAGTCGCCCAGGATCGTCGGGGGGGGGGTCTGGGCGCCGGGTCTGCAGGATCTTCTGTTTGGGGTTTTTGATCTCCTCCTCCTCCTCCGTCTCGCTCTCGCACACGTGGACGACGACGCTGGGGGTGGAGTCTGTCCCCGCGTGCAGCTCGTACTTCTCCCCTGGGAGCAGCAAACAAAAACCGGGCTAAAACACCCCCAGGGCAAAGCATTTAACCTCAAAAGCTCCTCAGTATCCCCAGCGGCACAACCAAATATTCCTCTTCGGTTTGCTCAACCCCCACACTTGACTGAACCTCTTTAAAACAGTTCCATGGTCCTTGGAATACAATCAGCCTTTCAGCTGGTATTTAAAGCAAGGAAGGGATGCTAAAAACCCTCAGGAGCCACTGAAGACATCAAAGCACAAGCAGCACACACGTTTTTAAGTGGCATCACTTATGCTGTACATTTTGTGTGACATTTGTAAATGAAAACCCACAAAAGCACTCGAAAAGGTTAAGCCTCCATATTTCCTGTTTTTCACAGAAAGCAAACACCATGTTTCCCAGGAAGGCTCAGAAAGAAGTTGATGATTAAACCCAAAAAGTACATATTAGCATCTCTACATCCTTAGTAACTTGAGCTGCCCATCTGCAAGAGACTGAAGTTCTCATGCCTCTTTTATAGTTTGTTCCTTAATGCTGAGACTCTGACAGAATTCAATATATGGATGTGATGGAGCCAGTACCACACAGGCCAGTCTGTGCTACTCTTTCAACCAATTAACTAATTAAGTAAAAAAAGTGATGGATCATTTCATTCAAGGAAGAAACATCACATAAAAGAGACCGAGTTTCTTCTCACACAAAGATAAGGAGATAAAATCCCTCTATAACCATTTTTGAAGTTAAGCATCACAGCAAAAGCAGGTCAGTGTTCCCACCTGGTCCCAGCTTGGAGACAGCACACAGCAAGTCATAGTTTATCAGGGGAGTTGCATCTTCACTCTGTTTCCACCCAACTGGTGGAGAGGCAGGGGGGGAAATCAGGAACTGTTTGACAGGTTGTGGAGGGAGGAGGTAGGACTTGTCACCTATTTCACTGGATACCTGCACCTGAAGGCAAAACCAGGAGACACAGATGGTAAATATTAATTCCCTCTTTATTTAGTCCCTTCCCCACTAATGCTTTTCCATCCTCTGCTTTAGCAATGCTCCATTCAGCCCAGCTTTAAAAATAATTTCCCCCAGGGAAATGCTGCAGTTCAGAACTTGGCCTGTGCAAGTGCTGCCAGTGCTGATCCAGCAACAACATCCCTGCAAAGCACCTGTTATATGGAACATTTTGCATCCACTCCTTTCCTTTCAGCACATTTCTGTTAGGAACAGCAAAACTGCCCCTAAAGGGTGAATTTTATCCCTGTCAGTGACTCCCTGACACAGCTCAGTGCAGGACAATGAGGTTGGAGGTGACTTCTGATGGTATCACAAATGGAACTCTGGGACAAAGGAGGAATAAAGGGACAGGGACACAAGCACAACATCTTTGTTCCCTCACACCTGTGCAAAGTAAAGCTTCAGCTTCTTCCCACTGAAGTCTGTCTCGTGCAGCTCTATCCGTGCTCTCGCTGCTGCCTCGGGATTGCTGAAGTTTATCCTCACCCTTCTGAAGCTCTTAAACAACTGGAATGTCACTTGGTCATCATAGACTGTGAAAAGGGCTTCAAACCTCTCCTAGAGATGAAGTACAAACATTCTCCAGACACAAAATGAACATTTTCTCTCTCTGGGAAAACACACTGCCCTTTCACCTTCCCCTCCCAAATCCCATCCAATTCCTTCATCTCCTCAACCTGCCCACCCCACACCTCCCTCAGTTCCCCTGTAAACCCGTGTTCAGTGCAGCAGCTTTGTCCCAGAGCTAAATCTGAATTCCAAGAGCACCTGGATGTGAACAGAGACCAAAAACTCGGAATACACAAACTGCCACCTAGTGAGAGAAACTCGAAGTGCAGATCTCCAAAAATTCACATCACCTTCCACAAGGATTTCCGTGGGAGCAGCACTGTGTATCCACTGACAATTCCAAAGGCCAGGGAAGAGTGGGATTATCTGCTCTTTGGTAACTCTATTCATGCTGCTCTGAGCTTCCCAGGAAAACACTTTGGGTTGGGTTGTTCCCCCCGTTATAATGAGCATTAACACACTGAAAATCCAGACAAAAATGTTCAATAGCTGCAGCTGCACTTCCAACCCCACACCCTCCTCCTGCCTTACCTTTTCCTCCTGCACCTCAAACACAGCTTCGTGGACACTGCAGGCAAAGAGGGAGGTAGGCAAGTCACTTAAATCCATCATCTCTTCCAAATCATCTTCATTTTCCCCAAAAATCATCTGCTCCTCCTCCTCCTGGTCGCTGCTGTACAGGTCTGACTGGCTGTCACTCCAGGACTTCATGGGATCCCTCAGCATCCTTCACCCACTGCAGCTCCTGGGCACGGGCCAGCTTCCACCAGGGCTCTGCCATCCCAAAAAACACAACCCAAACTGAGGGGAAGGGCAGCACACCACCCTGCCCTGGCTGGGGAGGCAAAGAATTTTACAAAAACAAAGAAGAGAAGTCACCCTGACATTTGTTGTCACCCCCAAATGGGCAGCACCACATCCCAACCCTGCAAGGGGAGCGAGGACTCTGCTGCTCAATCAAAAGGAAATTAAAGTTCATTTTCTGTCAAGGAGCTGAAATTCCTCCTCCCTTTGCCCTGACAGAAATCCAAAATGACAACACTGCTCTAGAAGCTTTCCTCCATGACACACTTTGCACTGAACAGCCATTTCTTATTTAACAATTAAAACCCCTTCCCGAGTCATCAGAGGGGTCTTCTGATAGTTGAGGAAATAACTTTATTTCCTCAGGTGCACAGCAAAGTCAAACCACCTCTCCAAAGCCTCCCCAGGCACATGTGGAACAAAATCTAAAATCTCCTAATGGAGGGAAATTTCCTTCTCCTGAGCACTGGAAAATACCTTTCCTTCCCATGGGGAAGAGTGTCTACAGCTGTGAGTAAACACATCAAGGGATTTAAAAAAAACATGCAAAAAAAAAAAAGCAAAAGGCTAAATAAAAGAGTTTAGGGAGACTAGTTTTTATACAGCAAAAAAAAAAGATTTTAAAGGAGTGTAGTACCTTCTGCTACCTGCAATAATCTTGAGGTTATCACACTGCAAATGAGAGAAAACATGGAACTGCACTGGATCTACCTTTGGAAAGAGTGTTAATTTATGACATAACACTAAAAAAAGATAGGTAAATATATGGTGTTTCATTGGCAATGGTCTCATTTGGAATATCAGCTTATTCTTTTGAAGCAGACACTGAGAAATGCCATGAACTGAAACAAAACCACATTAAAAATGCAGAATAAACCCAGTCTCACTCATGGGAAAACATTTAAGACAAGATTTCTAATTAACAACACACAAACACTTTGGACTTAAGGCGAAAAATCACGTAAAAATGAGGGAAAAATATTTAGGATAAATGGTTTTAAGTATTTCCAAACTGCTCTGGGACACACCCAAGGTGTGATGCTCCATTAAATGAGTTAAATCAGGGGAACAAGAGCTGTTGGAAGGATCCTGTGCTCCTGTAACTGCCCCAGTCCCTGTCACCCCTTCAGCCAAACCACCACAAACTCGGGCACAGACCTGGGAACATTTCCTGAATTTCCCCAGGAAAATATTCTCAGTGTCACAGAAAGGATGGAAATGCAAGAAAATGAGTTTGCTGGTGGAAACCTCCTTCTTTTGTGCTCGCTGATTCACACAAGGAGGGGACAGAAAAGGGAACAAAAATGTGCCAACGAGGGAAAAAACAAAAGGCACCATCTGGCTCTGGGAGAAATCTGGGCTCAGCAAACAGGGCAGCAGGACACAGACACTCCTCCAGTCCAGCCAAGGTGGAACTGAGAGCAGCATTCCAGCCCTGGATTGCCTTTGGTTCTAAAACACCAGCTTAAAAGACCTAAAGAATGCATTGTGGGGGGAAAAAAAATCTCAGTTTTTCCTTCTTTTTCCGAATTTGGTTGAAGTAATTCAGAGAATTATAATTAAGTTCAAAGCTCCAGCACGAGGAGGTTCCAAAACTCTGAAACTCCTTTTGTATTTTGAAAAAAAAAAAAAGAAGACATCCATGTTATTGCCACACATTGTGGTGGAAGAGAACAGGGCAGTTTTGTAAAGAAAAAAGGTGACAAATGGAAAAGTAAAAGGCAAGACTGATGGTAGGGCAGGCAACACAATTAAGGAAAGGTCTTTGCCAAATCGACTCAGGAGCAGGAGAGGGATCAATAACAAACAGAAGTGTTTGCAGACAAGTGCCAGGAGCTCAGATATCCCAGACAGCACACACACAGTCAGAGAGGAGGGATGAAAAAGGAAAGGGGAAAAAAAAAGCCAAGAAAAGAGCCAGAGCACCCAGCTTCTTTACAATTAATTTCTGCACCACTGAACAATTCAAGTTCCCTGTGAAGTGGACAGAAAGTGATGGTTGCACAGTCACTGTGACTGTCAAGAGATGCACACAAACCCACCCAGTTATCATCTTAACACTGAACAAATTCAGCTGGCAGCCCCTGCATCTTCATTCTGTGCCCTGATTCGCTTCATCCAGCTCCCTGTGAAAAACAGGCAACCAACCTCTGCCCTCCTGCCTCCAAAACACAGGGGGATTAAACCAAATGCACATCTGGGTTCTGGGCACAGAGCTGAGGTGACAGCCCTGCTGTCCCTGCACTGCAGGCCTGCCCTCTGCTCCCCACTGTGGCATTTTCCCATGTGAACCCCTTTCATACTTGGAAAATCCCAATTTTTGCTGACCAGCATCACGGCACACATCAAATCCTGCAGGGGAACTGTTGCACTGAGGAGATGCTCTGCAGGTCTGCAGAGTTTAAGAATCCTGATGGAAAACACCCCAGCTCTTGGTTAGATGCGAAACCATCAGGTTTTAAGATTTGAACACAGCAGGAAAACACCTGACTGGGTTAAATTTTCTGCCCTGTGAAAAGGCAGCAGGTCTCCAGTGATGAGTGTAAATGACACCGGGGAGCTGGGGCAGTTTAACCCTCCCCGTGCCAGGAAGCAGATTAAATTCCTTCCTCAGCCAGTAACACAAATTTAATTCCCAGAAATCATCTCATTGCTTTAAAGAGCAAGAGTGGAAACCTGGACATGGTTAAGCTGCAGAACACAGTGCAGTTATTCCCTTTGAATTCCTGCAGCTTGCAGGGGAAGGGATTTAATGGAATCAATTTTAGCCTAAGTTAGGGAAACATTTCAGCAGCAACATCAACAGCTCTGTGTAATTTCCAGCACAGCATTTCCTGCTGTAAAACCAAAATCTGAAAAGCTTCTGTAGAGAACACTGAGCTATAAAAGCTACTTCAATTATGCTGTGGTTCTTCCTTCATTAAGAATGCATCATAGTTCTATTTTTTTTAATCATAAACCTACAGGGTTAATTCTGGGTGGTTTTTTTCTCAGATTACTCGTTTTTCGTGACTTCACCCAAATCAGTATCAAAGCACCTGGTTACTGAGCAATGCAAGAATATCCAACACCTTCCCTGGCATCAGATGAGACAGGTAAGACTGGTGTGTGAACGTTAATTAACAAGTCCAGTGACAAACAGCCCTGTGAGAAGTGATATTTTAAAGAGATCACGCAGAATTATTTGATTATGCAATTATTAAACCAGAAGAAGGGCACTCCAAGCTTGACAGGTACAGGAATGTGATTATCAGTGCAACAGCCAAAACACTCTGATTCACCTTCCCCAGGAAAAAAGGGAATTTCTTCACTTACCTCCCTGGAAAGGTGAGAGGTTCCTACTTATCTATGAATGGAGATATGCAAATGCAAATTACAACCAGCTAATTCCTGTTACGATCAGCTAATTCTTACAAGAGTATTAACTGCAATAAACAAATTAAAAGCGATTTCACTGCAATACTCATTAGCAAACTATTTGCTCATTTCATATTTAACACCCTCACCCAGCTCGACTGAGAGGATCCCAAGAACTAAAGCCACTGGGATCAGACCTTTCACTAAGCCCTTTCTTCTGGGAATTAATACCTGCTTACCACTTAAACACCGGGTGACAGGGGCCGCTCAAACACTCGAAAGCAAACTCTCCCAAGTTCACGCAGAGCTAAAAAAAAAAATCTTCTGAAATTTGAGCGAAGCAGCTTCTGCCACCGGGGGCTTCAGTTCTTCCCCGGCAGCACCGGGGGGGTTTTCCTGGGCTGAGCAGGAGCAGCAGCTGAGCAGGAGCAGCTCCCTCACAGTCACATCCCACCCTCCCAAAAACCCTCAACGCGAGGGCTGCACACGGCGATTCCTACAGCAACAGAACCTCCCCGAGGAGCTGAGGGGCAGAAATGTTTCCCTGTGAGGGTGGGGAGGCCCTGGCACAGGTTGCCCAGAGAAGCTGTGGCTGCCCCATCCCTGGAGTTGGTGGCTGCCCCATCCCAGGCCGGGTTGGAGCAACCTGGGCTGGTGGAAGGTGTCCCTGGGCTGGTGGAAGGTGTCCCTGCCCGTGGCAGGGGGTGGCACTGGGTGATCTTTGAGGTCCCTTCCCACCCCACGATCCCACACCCCGTGGAGCTGCCCCGGGCGAGCGCAGGGGCCGGGGGGGTCACCCCCCTCCCGGGCCGGAGCCCTCGCTGGGGATATTCTTTAATTAAAACCCCCCCCCAAACCCTCGGGATCCGCCCTAAGGGAGAGGGGAAAAAAAAAAAACAACCCCACACCAACAAAACAACAACTTCCCCACCCGCGGCTCGGAGCGCTCGGCCCGGCCCGGGCCTCACCTCACCTGCGGGCGGGGCGGCGGGAGCGCGCACCGCGGTGTCCCTGCCGTGGGGCGGCGGGAGCGCGCACCGCGGTGTCCCTGCCGTGGGGCGGCGGGAGCGCGCACCGCGGTGTCCCTGCTGTGGGGCGGCGGGAGCGCGCACCGCCCGAGGCGCGGTGTCCGTGTGGGGCCGGGGCGGCGGGAGCGCGCACGGGCAGGGCGCGGGAGCGGCGCGAGAGGCGGGAACGCGCCTGCGCGCGCCACCCCTCCCACCTCCCTCTCCTTCCCCTTCCCCCCCCGCGCCTCCGGGAGCGGCGGGGAGAGGGTCGGTGACCCGGATGGAGGGAGGGAGAGAGGGAGGGAGAAGGAGAAGAGGAGGGAGAGGGAGTAAGGGAGGGGAGGGAGGGAGAGGGAGGGGAAGGGAGGGAGGGCCGGCCCCGCGCGTGCCCCGGCCCCGCTGAGGGGGTCGTGCCGGGCGGGTCACGTGGGCTCGGCGATGGCTGAGGCCGGGGAGGTGGCGGTGGGGAATTTATTTAAATGTATTTAAAAATTCCGCCCATCGCCCTCGGAGCTGCATCTGGAGAAGAGCCGGCGGCTCCGTCAGGGCCGAGCACGGAGGAAGGAGCCGCTTCAGAGCTGCCCAGAGGAGCTGCGGCCCTGGGAGAGCCCGAGGAGAGGTCGGAGCAGCCCGGGATAGCGGGAGCTGTCCCTGACCCTGGAACCGGATCGTCTCTAAGGTCCCTTCCAGCCCAAAGCATCCCACGATTCTGGGATAGCGGGAGCTGTCCCTGCCCCTGGAACCGGATCATCTCTAAGGTCCCTTCCAGCCCAAACCATCCCACGATTCTGTGATTCCACAGTTCAATCACCTGTTGACGGAGGTTGTCCCGGCAGGGCCGTGGGTGACCCTGGGCAGGGCGGGGGGCTCGGGGGGATGCTCCATGTGCCGGCAGAGATGCTGCTCCTCCAGGGGGGGTTTATGGGCAGCCCTGGCCAGCTGCCAGGTGGGAACAGTGACAGTAAATCTCGGCTTTAATCCCAGCCGTGAGGCGGTTTGAGGCAGCCCAGTCATCTGAGCCGGCTGATGAATCGATGCCTGCGTCCCTTTACCTCTCAAAACACAAAGCAGCGTTCCTTTGTTCGGCCGCGTTTGGCTATCGGATTTCGGCGACACAAACATTTAGTTTCAACGGCTTTGTCCTCGCTTGGAAAGCCAGAAGACATTGTGGGCTTTTGACATGAACGCTATAAATTTCTGTGGTTGAAATGCTTTTTATCCTAAATTTCAGGGAGAAAGCGGCTCTCAGCTGGTCTTCTCCACCAGGCTGGTGATCTATTTGTGCACAGGGCAGGCCTTTCCCTCATAAGGAAACAGCAGAGCAGAACTCACTTTAGAAAGGTAAGATCAGTCTCACCTGCCCAGATAAAGGGATTCTGCAATTTGGATGCTGTGCAAATTCAGGTGGTAGTTGGTTACTCTCAGTTACCTCACCCTTCCCTTGCTGCAGTCAAATACTTTATTGTTCCAATACCACATTCTTCCTCCCTGGCCAGCAATGTATTCTGCTTTAATACCACAAACTCCCAACGTTTATGGCCATTTCAGAGGCATTTTAAATACTTCTGTCTTATTTGAAATGACACCTCCTTAGTAGCACGTGTTTCTGTAATGCTCCTGACATCTGGCTCAATTGCCATCACTTGATAGTAGCACTTAAAACACTTGTCTGTTATACAAGACACTAACCCTTAAATGATTGATGTCAACAAATTATTACCACATTTATCAGAAATTCTGGGGCTTGGGGAAGCTGTTTTTGCCAGCATTGTCCAGGGATTCAATCAAGTGCAGCTCTTTAACACCAAAGCAGCTGAGGCTGCTCTTGGATTGTTTTTGGGTTTTTTTTCCCCTTTGTGGTTTGGGACCCCAAGAGATACATTTAATTAAGAGTATCCTGAGGGTTATCCTCTTATCCCCCTGGACTAAAACCCATCTGTTAAGTGTTAATTAAGTTGGCAAGCAGTCGATTAAACTGCATCCCCACTATTCTAAATTTATTTACGACTGTCTCTAGGTCTCTAAATGGCAGTGAAGCTGCTTCTGTATCAAAGACATGGTGCCCTGGAGCTGAAGGATGACAACTCCTCCAGCAGAGCATTCCCAGCTTGTATCAGAGAGCTTGGCTGTCTCAGAGAACAATTTCAGTAAAAAACTCATGAGTCAAGCCACCAATGATTTTGGGGTTGTGTCTCCCCAACTCCTTTAGATTATCCTTGGATCACATTTTCAAGCTCTTCTCCAAAATAATAAATGCTAATTTATTTATTTTTTTAAGCCCTGTAAAACCAAGTTTTTTAAGTAAATTGCCCAATTCCTACAGCTGACACCAAATACTTGGACACTCATGTAAAGCTGCAGCCCCAAAACACATCAATCTGCATTTCATTTATGAGTGTCCTGTTAAAAAACAGACAGACAGGCCTTTCAATACACATTTTAGTAAAATAAATTCTGCCTTAACTTCTCTCAAGACATTTAGGGCCAATTAAAGCTATTCCCAGAGCATGGAGCAAGCCAGAATTCTATCAGTTTTACAACCACCTTTTATTCAAAGTTTCATTTTACCACAACCTTTTTATTTAAAGTTTCATTTCCAAAGGCCTCACCTAAAAGACAAACAGAATTAAACAGACATGCAACATTGCCTGTGAAAAATGAAGCAGTTATCCTGATAGTGCAATGCTGTAAAGCTTGATTTATTTACACATTTTTATGTGAACGAGACAACACTGAAGGCAGGTCATTTTATACATTCAGCCAGCACAGGAGCTGTGCTGCACAGCATTAAATTACACAGAAAACACACACTGAGAGTGTATTAAGTGCTCTGGTGCATTGAGAAGCCACACAGTGTGGAGGCAAAGAGATGACAGTTCACACTGGATGAAGAAGCCAGAGACAGAGCCAAGGAGCTGTTCCACAGTTCAGTGAAGGAAACAGCTCCTGGTGCTGAAAACTCCTTCACCTTTGGGAATCTGTGGGTGCTGTGCTGTGAGCAGGGCCCTGCCTCCCTGGGGGTCACCTGCAGGGCTGACATTCACATGTTAAAATGTGCTGTGCCTCAGTTTTATTATTTTTCACTCTCCTTTAAACCTCCCTGTGCTGCTCAGCTGTAAATATTTGCTGCAATGACCATTGTCACCTCAGACTAACCAATACTCTGTAAAAAGTTCAGAGCTGAAGGTACAAATACCTTCCCTGTTTCAGCTTCTCTGAGCCAGAAGGGAGGTGAGGAGTTTTAATTCAATCCTGAGCTCTACCCTGCCACTGTCAGAAAGAGCACAGGAGTCCTACAAGTCAGGTTTAAATAAGATCCTTGGCCTCTCAGGGCCCTGCTCGTGCCTTCTCAGCTGTAAGACTGGGCTAGAGAGCAGAAAATAAGATTTTTTGGAAGCCTGGGAGAAAAAGCAAGAAAGGGAGAAGTACATAATACAAAAAAAACCCCAAAACAACATTTTAAAATTCAAGTGTTGAACACTAGCAGCAAACAGGAGTGAGGTGCAATCCATCAGTCCCACAATACAACCCCTCCCTCAGTGCCTGCAGTTGAGGCCCAAGGAGCACCTCAGGCTCTACTGATGTGGCAAGAGAATCAAAAATATTGTGATTTATGTGCTGTAGAAACAGACACCACCTCCCCTGGAGTCCTTTGTCAGGAAGTTTCCAAAGGCTGATAAAGGGAGTTTTTCCCTGTGGCTGCAGGTAAATGGAACTGTCATTATTGAGCAGAATTATTTGAACACACAGAGACTGTGTAAATAAAACATGGTTATGTAAAGCTTTGGAGCAAGACTCTTCTTTCAAAGATTCTAAAGGCAAAAGGGCCAAAACCACACACAATGACACAAAAGCTCAAGTTATGGCTGGAGGAAATTTCACTCAGAGCAGAAGTGCTGACACACCTGAGGGCTCTGTGCAGAGGGGAAGGTCAGGAGTCAGTCAGGGCTGGGGAAATTGGGGAGTTTACAGAAAAAGAAATCCCTGATTCAGGCCAGAGAGCAGCTTGCAGGAGAAGCACAGGCCAGGCAGAGCAGCTGTGTCCCCTGGCAGAGCACTCTGTGCCCACCTCTCAGGATGTCAGGGCCTGTGATGAGGAGAAAATAAACCCCAAAGCAATCATTTATTGCTGCAAAGTCTGTGCTTGGTCACCTGCCCTTTTTAAATACTGAGAAACCACATTCTGTTACACACAGGACCATCCTGAGACAGATGTCAACAGCAAAACATTTAGGCCTTTCTGCTGAATTATTTTATACCACAGCAGCATCTGTAATAATTAAACACAGAGAATATTGCCACGTTAAAGGTGTTTGTAGCTGTCAGTGGTTTAGCACAGCCTGTGTTCAAGCTGTGTTCTGTGGTGGCAGAACTAATAGGTCAAAACAGCCATTGCCTGGTTGATTAAAAGGGAAGAGATAAGGAAAGGCAGCATTCCTGTGCCCTTCCCATTCATTCAGCCTCCCTGCATGACTTCATTTGGCATTGTTAATGAACAAAAGCTGCCCATAAATTCACCATTGATTACCGGGATCCAAAGGCAGTAAATCAGTGTCACTGCAGCTCCAGCAGATGAATGAATGCTCTGGCAGCATCAGCCCAGCAACATCCTGATCTTGCTTAAACACAGAAAAGGATTGAGGGGAAAAGAAAAGCTGTTATTTCTCAAGGTTTCATAAAGTTGCAGTGTAGGGGATGCCACTGATAAGATCTGTATTGTCAGACTGGTGAAGAAACTTCGCCCAGGTGCAGCCCCTGGGCACCTCCTCTGTGCAGGGGGGAAGGTTTTAATTCTTCTAAGCTGCACAAAAATGCCAGAGCAAAAAGTATGTCCAGGTTAATTTAGTCTTCAGAGCTGACAAGGCAAATCTCTGCAAAAGAAGGGTTCTGTTGTCACACACAACAGCAAGAACCTGGAATAACTATGTACAAGTCAGTGGAGTTGCAGGGGATTTTTTGGTAGTGGGAACAGAAACTGGCCACGAGTCAATTTAAGACATAAAAATAAATAAAGGCAGAAAGAAACTGTCCCAAGTCCAGGATCCTCCCAAACCCTTTGGTATTAGAATAACCACTTAAAAATGCACAATTCCTTTCAAATACAGTCTTCCAAGGTCCTGGAGACACCTCACTGTGCTTACAGCCCAAGACACACCAAAGAGACCTAAAATTGAGTTCCACAGAAACAAACAAACAACTTTTAGAGAGGACAAGGATACCAAAGTGCCAGGATAACTTGCCTATACCAGTAAACGCTGTACTTTGTCCTTTTTCACTTGACAAGTCCCCCTTCTCCCCCCTCCTGTCTATTCTCCCTCCCTATCAGCTCCTGGCCATCTGTTGGAAGCTGGAAAGATAAATATCACAAGTACACAAAGCTCAGTTATTGTTACAGTCCTGTGCACACCTCTCTTTTCTCCTTAGGTCATCCATAAGAGTAGACAAGTATTTTCTTCCTTTTTTTAAAAGAAAAAAAAAAAGGGGGGGGGGAGGATCTCAGTTTATAAGACCTAGACTGAGCTTTTGAACTAAGGAATGTCACCACCTGTAAGTATTTGGGACCACTGAAGTTGGACATGCTGCCTCAACAGAACAAAAATAAACGTGATAAATAATCAAGACATCATGAAAAATTATATAAAATTCCCCACCAGATCCAGTCAAATTATCCTCATTTCTCCTTGCCCTTGTACCTCACAGTGTTCCCTCTGCACCAGTTAATCCAACTTGAAGCTCCTGCTGTGGAACAGAAAACTGGCAAATAATCTTTGTTCTAAGCCGAGATATAATCCAGTGGTGCTCTAAAAACAACTCACATCCTCAGTGCTTGTGTTCAACACCAGCCAGAGAACAGTTGTACAGGAAGTGCCCAAAAATTCGTGGTTTGAAGGAATCAAGCAGCTTGTTCACTCTGAGCAGTTGTGCTGCTCTAAAACCACAGTAAGTTCCAGTGTTGGTGCTCAAAAACAATTCCATTTATTGCCGTGTTAAGTCAGTGGTCACACCAAACATGAGAGGATTTACAGCCTTCCTGCAAATCCATCACAGTCTCTATAAATGAAAGATTAAATCCTGCTCTTCTCTCTCTCTCTTTCTCTCTCTCTGTGAGCCACTCCTGAAAACTTCTGGCTGGAGATAAACCCACTCCCAGCAGGACTAAAAATTGCACAGTCACTTCTCTTCCCAAAGCATCTGCTCTCTCATCAGTTCCATGGTGCTGCACTCCCCATTTCACACTTCCAGCCAGCACAATTCCATGCAGAACTGGGATTTACTCCTTGCTAAGATGAGTGCTTTCAACTTCACAGCTATAAAGAGTTGCTTATTTTAATAATCAGCCTGGAAAGTTCAGCTGGAGACGAGCTTTCAGCTCTGTCAGGGTTGGCTTTACAACTTGCTTGTATTTTAGTGGGTAAATAAATAAAAGGTCAGACTTCTGAGGATTCAAATCAGTCCTTTTAAAGGTCACTCACTCCTTTTTGCTGTGCTCCAGCACCCGGTAGGGTGGGGCAGAGACTCCTTTGGAACCATGTTGCTCCTGCACGATGGGCAGCGTGGCTGGAGTGTAAATCTCAGGCATGGTGTCGTTGTTCTCCAGGGCTCCATAGGAAAAGGAAGCTTTGAGGTCAGGCTGCACTGCAATCCCTTTGTCATGCATGTTCTGCATGCCTGGAGAGAGCAGAAATTAAATGCTTAGGGACAAAAATGCATCTTTCCTGTGCTCTGTTAAATCAGTGAATTATCAGGTCTCCCTGTTTTCCAGCTCGTCAGTTCCTCGAGTGTTAAATGAAAGACAGGATGGTTTTGTGCTCAGCACTGGAGCAGCTAATGGGGAAATGAGCTCCAAGGGAATGAGGGATGGCAGTCAGTTATCCATCAAGTGCTGCATCTCTCTCATACAGCTCACCAGAGAGTTTAGCTGTGCTTCCCAAAGGAAATTCCTGCTCCCTCTGCCTCTTGCAATATCTCAGCCTTCCCCAATAATTCATTCCCTTGGAGCTCTTCTTGCTGGACCAATCCCAATCCCAAGCATATACTCAGAAATAGTTAAATCTCCCTGGAGAGCAGCCCACTGGACAAGGCTGTCCTGAGAGGACAGGACAGGACATCCCCTGGTGCCAGGGACCCAGTGGCATCCCAGTGGCACATCATCATCTCCTGTCTGCTCTGTGCAAAACATGCACAAACCCTTCACAAGGCACAAAAAAAAGCCAGAAGGAAAACCACAGAAAACAGCACAAGTCTCTGATCCCTCTGACACTGAACAGAGCCCAGAGCCTGAGCTCTCACTGGGCACCCAACACTCCAAAGAGTGAGGAACCCCTGGATTTTTGCTGTTACCTGGCATGGCATCCATGGATATGTATGGTTCAAAGGGCACAGGCTTCTTCCTGTTTCTTGTGATCAGGAAGACACCCAGGAATGCTATGAGGCACCTGAGGGAGAAGGACAACATTACTGAGATCACTGAAAAGGGAGGGCACACAATATTGCAAGTTGCTTTTCCAGAGTGCCTACTCTGTAGCTCCAGAGAGGATTCAGAGCTGAAGTTCAAGAACTGCAAAGTCAGAATTCCAGGGCACTGTCCCAGCTGAGCCCCCTTCACCAGCACTGAAACCCACCCAGCACTCAGCACAATGTCCCCTTTCCTTTATCAAAACACAGGGAAATTTTTCATGTTAATTAATGAATTAACCTTGACTAACTGAAGGGGAAAGGCAGCATATCAACATTTGGTTTCCTTTGATGAAATTCCAGGATTTAGCAGCCTGACCTTTGAAAGGTAAACACAGTAACAACCACTGATCTGGATTTTTCCAGCGGGTCCACAGAGGAAGGTGCAGTTCAAAACAATAATCTCCCAATTGTGTTTTTTTTTTTCTTTCCTTATCTAAAAGCCATTTCAGAATGTCCCCTGATTATGGAGAGCTAATTACATCAAGACACAGGAAATGTTCTACTGATCTACGTGCCCCAAGAAGCAGACTCCAGAAGTCAGTCACAGTTCAGTGAAGGTGCAAAACCTCAAACAGATTCCCCAGAAATGGTTTCTTTTAGTTATTCTACAATTCCTCCAGATTCATGAGCAGCTAGCTCGAAAAGCAGCCCATATGACCCAACATCTGAGCTGATCTCCAGGACAGCCAGGAAAAGATTTAGTGATTAATGTTGTAATTGTGCATTACTGAGTTTTATACAACCTTTCTAGAGCTTCCAGCATCACCCAGACACGACACTGAGCTCTGCCAGAGAAAGTGTTTGCAGTCTGTCCTCCTCCAAGGCAGTCTGTACCTCCAGCAGGGACATATTTTTAAAATAGAGATGTATTTTTAAAGTTTGAGTCACATGAAGCAATATACTGTCCAGTTTTCTCTCAAGGAAACTCGAAGCACTTACCCCAGTGCAAACATACATATGTGGAGAACATCTTCACCCGTGAAGTCCAAGTAAAAAGTCGCCCCTTCAAAAGGAAATAATTAATTACATCTTTCCCCCCCCAATTACACCTCCAGCACTAATCCCTCCACATCAGGCAAGCTCCCTATTTTTATAGTCAGCACCTTTGTTTTGTTAATGATCTCGAAATAGAAAAAGGTGGCCTGATTTCTGTCTTAACACAAAATTATTGACAAATCTTTTAAAGAGTTTTGCTCCCAAAACAGCTCTACTGCTGTAACTGGATCTAACTGCAACAGGATACAAACTCTCGACCCTAAACAATAAGATACAGCTCAAACCTCTCAAGATAAATATCCTTGGTGTCCTGGGTGTCAGCAGGACACATGTTCTGGGTCCTACTCTTTGCATTTTTAACTGAAGTAAATGAGCTGATGGATCTGAGAACCTGGGACATGACAGGAAATAAATAGGACAGAGTCTCTCATGACACTGAAAAGAAGCATTAAAAAGCACTGTGCAATTTATGGGGGAAGTTATTGCCTTCTATTCCAAGCAGAGGAATAAATTACTCTGTGCACAGAGTATCCAGTACTGCCAGATAAATGCACTCTCTTGAGTGCTGGAGTTTGGTTTTTTGTGTGTTTGTTTCCCCCAGCTTTGCTCATATGTTTAAGTGAGGAGAACAAAACCTTACAAAGGCTGTTCCTCAGGTCTGAGCCCCAGGGGTTGGAAATGCTCATCTTTGTTCCTGCAGACAAAGCTTTGCTACCCTGGGCAAGGGCTGAAACTGGAGAAATGCACAAAGGAAAAAAGCCTCTTTTGAGCAGCTGCACTCTGGATACAATAACAAGACTACTGAGGAGAGATCCCAACACCTTTGAGCAGAGGAAGCAAACAGGTTTGTACACTGTGTGGCACATTTGAACAAAATCTAGATAAAATTCAACCAGGAGAAAATTGAGCTGTGTACTGAACTGCACATCTAAGATCACACATCACCCTGCGTGCAATGAGTAGTAATAGTCTCAAATCTAAAGATCCCCTGCAGTCTTAATAAAGTGACAGCACTTAACAGAAAATTTTAACACAGTCTAAAGGGATAACCCATGGTTTTTGAAGGAAAAACCAAACAAAGATGACAAGAAAATACAAATCGTCATCTTGCTGAGTGTTCACCTTCCTCAGCTGGGAGTGAGGATTATTTTCCAAAATCTTTGGCCCTTCTTTTGGGAAGGTTTGTGCCCTTACCTGCTGAGATTGCTGCTGCTGTGGACAGGATGTAGCCAACACTGGCAATCTGAGCTGAGTCATAGAGCTGTGAGGCTTGAGCTAAAAACCTGCAACACAGTCACAGACAACACAGCTTCATTTGCAGGGATATTCTTTTTGGAAACACCTTGCAGAAGTGATGCATAGATTTAGAAAATTAATCATTTTTCTCACTAAAGCAGCAGCAGCAGCATCCCCTGGAATGAGTGACCTCAGGGCCACTCACATTTTGAGAAGCTTTTTATCCCTGCTGCCACTGGGTTTTCAAATTATTGCAAGTGCAAAGGGGAAGAAAAAAAAAAGCTAAAACCAGACACGTTGTCAACAACACTGATTCTACAGTTTGATTTTAGCCAGTGCACAGATAACTGGATCTGATTTACCAGCATTTCACTCCTAAAATTGTTTTGCAAATGCTTGAATGATGTATATCCACATTTGGGATTAAAACTACTTGGCAGTGTCACTGCACAGAAAAAGCAAAGCCCACCATTATCCCAGGCTCCTGTGAGGTGGATTTGAGGACAGGTCACAGAAGGGAAGAATGGATAGTTTTAATCAGAGCTTTTTGGAAGGGTAACAAGCAGCCCAAACCACCAGAACAAGGACAGACACACAAAGAGTGAAGGGCTTACGTGGCCTGGTAGATGGCTGTGGCAATCATACACACCAACATGATGTAGAATATGGGGGAGTCCAGCTGCAGGGTCCCTTGGATGGAGACAACAATCATCCCTGCCACAGCCTTCACAGTCACCACCGTCATGGAACCTGGGGAAGGTCATGGAAGTTCACCACACTCAGCTGGAGCACTGGCAGGAAGCTCCAAACAACCTACAAAAACCTGACCCCCCCTTTTCCAGGCCAAACAAGGGCTGCAAACTGCCCCTTTTAGCACCAGCTCTGCCAGTTTTATTCCCAACAACTTCAACAAGTCCCTGAACCTTTCTGTATCACCATTCCCATGTCTACAGAGCATTTACTGTTTCTTCTCCAAGTGCTGTCACATGATGGAAGGATACAAATCTTCATCTGGCTTGGTTCATAAAAGCTGAGGAAGTTTTCAAAGCAAGATTCAGAAAGAACCTTCCTCTCCCTCTTTTAGAAGCCATTCAGAATTAGTGTAGCTGCTTTGTCTGTAACTCCCAGAGCCTTTGAGGTATCAGTGACTGAAATCCAGCCCCAAACAGTTCAAAAAAAAAAAAAAAAAGAAAACCAACAAAGAAAAAAGAGTAAAAGAAAAGACACTGAAGCTGCATAAATAGCAAACATTGAGGACTGAGACACAGATTTAAGTGTGTCAGACTGAGTCACTGCCTGCCTTTATTCACCCTTTTTAAAGTTTAATTGAGTACAGTTTCTTTAAAAACAAACCCAGATTAATGTGGAGAAAGGTACCAGTGAAATGCTGCCTTTTCCAAAGTCACTGCAGGATCCCAGTGCAGACTTTGGGGATATATTTGACTTCAAGCCCAGAGACTCTCCCAGTTTCAACAGGGACACATTGGCAGGGGAGAGTATTTCTCATTTCCTTACCCTCACAGCAAATCTTCCCAGAGCCAAGAAGACTTTTGTAGGTCAAATCCTCTCTTTCCTCCACTGGACCAGCCTCACTTATCCACTGAATACTGTGCTTTGTGCGCACAGATTAAAATGAAAATTAAATAAATAACTTGCACTTTCTGTGCTTGGCAGATTATTCCTCCTTATGGGAAATAAGCCTTAATTGTTCAAAGGTCATTTGCAAAGATGTCCAGCATTTGTAGTAACAGTTCTGGAGCAGATTGGTGCATTTTATAGCATTAATTAGGTCAATATAATCCCCTAAATGCCAGAGATGCCTCAATTTGCTGCAGTTTACTGTTTAAAGATCTTACAACTCCACATCAACTTACCCAGTAAAGCCACCAGCAGAAGAATAACTACAATGTAGTTTGCATTTTTCTCCTTGTAAAAATACAGCAGCAGGCAGAAAACAATGATCTCCACAAGCTACAAAAGACAGAAATGAGAATATTAAAAATGCAGATTAGATGGGGTTGGCAGTAAATGGGATTCTGAGCCAGACAAACATTGGAATTACACAATAGGGCAAATCAAAGGAAAATGGGGATCCCCCACAATTATAGATTAAATTTAGCATGATCTTAGAATCAGTTAAATGAGATATTCAGTGGCTTCTTGCAGAACAGGAAACATGGGACACTTTAGACATTATATTTATGGTAAAGCAGCAGATCAAATAATCCTGACTGAATATTCCCATCAGAGATCTCAGTCTGCTGTCTGTGATGAGGTTCTGTAAGTGATCCCTGAAGCACAAGTCTCAGTTAATGGCCAGGCTCCTCTCAAATATAAAATGACAGATTTCATAAGATTTTCAGTGAGAAAGTAATGGCTCCAGTGGGAAAGTCAGTGTAGAAAAAGCCCAGCTGCAAGCACAGTAACTTCCAAATTAAATATCTTTTAAGTCCTAACAGAATAATTCAGAGAAGGAGTGGGAGAGTTCTAAGTGGTACTTGTGCCTGAGTTTCATCAGTAAGTACAAGGAACATTGGCAGCAACCATAAGGAAAACTAATCCTTGAAAGGAAACTCCCAAATCAGGCATGTTGAGAAAACCACCCCCCATTTCCTGGGCCACCTTACCATGTAGAGCAGGAATGGCCAGCTCACTAAATGCCTGGTGATGTTTTCTGCTGTCATCTTCTCGTGGCTGTTGGGTCCAAATGTCACCAGCAGGTAAGTGCCCACAACTGCCAAACCACAGCCTACAAAGGACAGGACGTAACGTCCTTGCAGCCAGGACAGGAGAGAGAGGGCAGAGTTAAGGAGTTTGGTGTGGATGCATGGAATTAACACCACCCTGAACATTCCTGGGGGTGACTCAGTGCCCCACTTCCAAAATATCAGAGCCACCAAGCCCTGGGCAGTGGGGGTGTGGGAGCTGGGACAAGCAGCTGATCCCAGAGAGGATCTGCTAAACAAACAGAGCTACAAATCTGTATGTGGGGCTTATCCTGCCCTGCACAGCCCTTTTCCTAGGAAATGCAGGGATGAATGCCCCAGTTCTGCAAACACTGATTTCCCTGTGCCTCAGATTTAGGGCTGCAGCTTCATCCTGGACAGCCAGGATCCTCAAATCCTGCAATTCCTTGGATTTCTAAGATCTGTGAGATTCAGGTGATTTGGCACAAGTCTGAGAAAAAATATCCATCTTTAACCAACAGTGGATGAGATGACACCTTTATTCCAACAGACACCATGGAGACCTTGCCATCCCTCTAATAATAATAATATAAAATAATGACTGTATAACTCTTGAGAGGCCATGCTATGAGTGTTGAATGGCTTGTAAACAGAGAGGAAAACCGAAAAGGAATTGTAGAACTTACTCAAAAATTCCTTGGGCTTCCATTTTTCTTTAATAAATATAATCCCTATGATTGCACTAGCTATAAAAAAAAAAAAAAAAAAAAAGGAAAGAGAAACAGTGAGTTGTGGGATCAACTAGGAATGTGACAGTGGAACACACTCAGATTCCTCCTTACCTATGACAGACACTGCACTGAGTGGCACAATCAGGGAGAGAGGAGCAAAGGCATAGGAGGAAAACACTCCCAGTTCTCCCAGCACCAGCAGGAGGAACCCACACCACCAGGTCTTGGTTTTGAAGTAGGCCCTGGGGTCTTTGGAGCCTGCCAGCCTGATGTGGCTGTACTTCTGGAAAAGAGAATGGAACAGAAGCCAAGCAGGTTGGTCGTGGTGGATGTTTTTGGTGCAGGATGAATATTTGCTTCAGGACACTCACCTGCAGGTTGAGTGCAATGCTGCTGACAAGGTGCCCAAAAATAGCCAGTAATGCCCCAATCAAGTTCTCCTGTAAAAACAAAGGGAACACACAGGCATTCAGTTCAGCCAAGGGATTGGGAGGTTTTTTTGCACACTCTGGAAGAAAGACTTTTAAAAGTGCTCCTGAATCATAGCATAGTTTGGGTTGGAAAGGACCTCTGAAGGTCATCTAGTCCAATAAAATCTGTTTATCTTCCTCCCTTTCTGCTGATCTGGGGCAATCCAGACCTGAGTCCCAAAGCTGTGAACTCAGGTGAAAACCCCTAACAGCCACTTTCTCCAAGAGACTTCAATTAGTTTGCAGTTTCTCAAAGGGGAGGAAGATAAAGCCAAACACAATCACCCTATCACTCATTCCCTTTGAGAAAACTCCTTTCATGAGGATGTTTATTGCCCTGGAATTCCACAGTGGAATTCCTGATCCCTGGATCAGGAACCTCTGCTTTCAAACTGTTTTGCTCTTCTCCACTTGTAACAGTTGCTGGTTCACTCAGTAATTCAGCCCATCTGATGAGGCAGCTCAATTGTCACAGATTTGATGCTGTTTATATGAACCAGTTATTCCAAAAGTCACAGGTAACAGCTCCCAGCAGACTCCCAGCTCCTTCTGCACTGGCATTCCCAGCTCAGCAATAATTCCCACGATCTATAAAGGTGGAATTTGAAATAAAACAAGATGTAAAGCAGGTTGAGTCACAAAGGAAACGTGGAGTAGGAGTGAGGAGCCTGAGGCTAAGCCAGGCCTTTTAGCATTTGTGTGCTCCCAACAACTGTCTAAATCTCATCAGATGTCTTTAGCACTGTTCACTCAGTGCTGGTCTCCAAAATACAATCCAGTCCCTCCCTTGGATTGATTTGGGATAACCCAGCTCACATTCACATCCCTCCCTGCACAGTGAATGTATGAACCTTGATTTTCTCACACACTGTAAAACAAGAACTTTCAGATCTCAAGTGGAACAAAAATCTCCTCATCGGGATGTACAAAAAATAAGACTCACCCAAAACCACCTGGGAGATCTCCCCACACACACAGTGAAGGTGGCACAAGGATGTCACTGTGTGATCAGAGTTTTCTGGGCTGTGAGAGCCACAGGTCAACAGCAGTTGGGTCAACAAGGACCCAGGACTGTGGGCTCTGAGTACTTTGTCCAGCAAAAAAACCCCCAACCCTTCTTACTGAGGTTTTCTGAGCACCTTCAGAAGCAGAGATTCAGAGGAAACTAAGCTGGGAACAGCCCTGTTCCCAGCTGGAGAACACATCCCATCCCAAGTGCAGGCTCTGCATGGCTGTGGGCTGACCCACCTAAAATTCAAGGCCCTGAATACACGGCAAACCAGAACAACCTGGCAGAATTTACTGCACTTAAACACCTTCAGACACCCACATCTTTTAACTGCCAGCCCTTCCTTCGCTTTGGCTGCTCTACAGACACAGACTTTCTCTTTCTTTCTCTCACTATACACAGCATGTAACACCCAGAAGTGGCTGGATACAAAGACAGAGCACTTTCTGCAAAAAATAACCCAAACAGAGCAGCATTATCAGCTCAATCCAACAGTCAGGGCCTTCTAGGGATGGACTGGGGTGGGAATCTGACCTTGTAGGAGAAGGAGTCTGTGTGTGGCTGCACAGAAACTGCTGCTGTGGCCAAGGGGAGCTGCTGGAGTTGCAGATTTGGGCTGTTGCCTCCTTCCATTTTGGTTCTTTGGAGTGTTTGCTTTTCAGCCTCTCTGATGCTGGAACTTCTCTTTAAAGACGAGACGTGGACCTTGCTGGAACCAGCTTTTGGTACCTCTCCTTCCCATCCATCCTTGTTTCCTTGGCCAAGCAACAATTAGTTCAGTGAAGCACAAACTCTCTGCAGCCTGTCAGTGCTTTCCTTCCCCCCCAGCCCACACTGGGATAGAACAGGCAGAAGGGCAGATGAGCCACTATTTCCACCAGTCAGTGGGGCAGCAGGGTTATATTCCTCCAAGGTGACACTAAGGGAAAAAAAAAAAGAATAATAATTAAAAAAAGAATTAGATCAAATTAAATCAGTGGTCCAAAATCCTGCAGTGAAATCCTGCTGAAGGTTAGGCCACAATAAAAAAAAACCACCCCTGGAAACAAACTCACAGCAGAGAAAGCAGATTTTAAATGTCTCCTTACAAACCTGGACAGAAACTCCTACAGACTTGGCTTTGCAAGAGCTCTGAGCTGGCTGGGCCCCAGGGGTGACACACTCAGCTGGCATTTAACAGCACCACAAAGTCTCTGAAGTCCTGCAAGAGCTGCTTTTCATTCTCTTCCTGCCTGTACCCCTGGGGTTTGTTGAGGACCAGCAGTACATGAGTCACCCCATCCCCACGTGCTGGGGATGACAGAGCTGCTCCCAGAGGTCATCCCAGTGCATTCCCTGTGAGCAGTGGGGAGCCGGAATTCCTCGGAGCCGGAATTCCCCGGAGTCAAACTCATTGTAAATGTCTGGCAAGCGCCACAGAGACTGTCTGAGCTCCCTGCACACCGTGATGGCTCCTTCTCCCTCAGGGAGTACCGGCATCACCCCTGCCTGGTATGGAAGGAGATGCAGGTTTACAGACAGAGAGGGGGTGATCCCCACCCGTGACACGTCCTCAGGCCATCAGACCCCCGGGAATGGTGCAGACTGAGCATCCCAGCCCGCGACCCTGGAAAGTGAGGCAGCAGGATCGCCTCGTGCTGGGCACCGCAACCCCCCTGAGCCCACCCTGGTGCCTTTAACCCACCCCGAGCCTCCAGCGCGGGGGGAACAGGGGCAGCACCTCAGCCTGGCCAGGAAACAGCAAAGACCCCCGCTGTGAGGGGAGGTGGGGGGCAAATCCCCCTCCCGGTGTGAGCGAACCCCCAGCGCAGAGCCCGGGCCGGGCAGGGGGTGTCCCCACACACCCCCGGGCCGGGCCGCCCTGCCCAGCCCAGCCCCGGGTTGTTCCCCACCGAACCCTCCCTAGTTCCGGGCACTCCGGGACGGACCCACCACTCACCTGTCCCTCACCTGTCGCTCAGGTGCGGCCCGTCCTTCCCCCGCCGGCCACGGCCACAAGTCCGGGTCCCGGTCAGCGCCTCGGGCGTTCCCCCCCGGCTCCTCCGATTGGCCGCCAGCGCTGTCAATCAACGGCCGGGCCGCAGCTGTGCGCGGGGATTGGCTGCAGTGCGGGGGCGGGACCCGGCCCAGCCAATGGGCGCAGAGCTCTGAGAGGCCAGGCGGAAGGAGCCGTGTTCCGCCGTTCGGTTGGGGCGGGGAGGCCCCGCGGGCCCCTCCCGGGGCTCCAGGGGAGCTCTCCGGTCCAGGGCCGCACGGACAGGCGGGGGCCCCCACCCTGCCCCGGTGGGGCCCGTCCCTCCCGCGCGCCTTGGGCACAGTGACCGCGGTGGGTCCGGTGGCGCAGCCACAGCCGCCTTAAGGCGCATGCGCAAAGCTCCTCCGGGAGCCACCTTAAATCAGTCGCGGCGTCTCTGAGAGCTCGCCTATGATTGGGCGCCTACTTCCGTTGCCAAAGTAACGGGCGCGGTGATTGGAGGAGAGGGGTGCGGAGGTTGTCACGGCAACGGGGTGTCCGCGTTCCCTCCGCGCCGGCCCCGCCGGGGGACGGGGATGGCCGGGGATGCACCAGCAGGTATCGGGAGGTACCGGCAGGTAGCGACCCTACACCTCACCGGGGCGGGGCAACGGGGTGTGCGCGGTGCTCCCCGCGCTGCCTCAGTCGCTCAGGTACCGCCGCTCCCAGCGGTGCCTTTCCCGGCATTCACTGCGGCGCCTCACCTGGGCGGGGCGCGGCCCCGACCGGACTTCCGGTATCGCCATCCAGGCTGCACCTGGGTTTCCGCTTGGGGCTTCTCCTGAGGCTTCACCTGAGGCTTCACCTGGCCCCTCTGGCCCCTGAGCCATCGCCCCGTGTGCTGGCAGCTCTCAGGCTGCCCTGTCCCATCTCTGTCAAACCGGCCCTTCAGCCCCTGCCCTGCAGACCCTGAGCGCCTGGGGCTGGTTTTAGAACCAAAAATCCCGGTGCCACACTGAGCAGGGACACTGGAATGGGATCTGAACTGGATTCCTGCCTTCCCACGGGTGCTCAGGGATGTCCCGGAGGACCGAGGCACGTGAAGCACAAACACAACTCTTGGTGACATGTCCCCAAAATAAACAGCACTTACAGCACAGCTGAGGAGTAAAAGCCCCAACCACATGAAGGTTTTTCACTCAAAGCACAGCAGAGGGTCCATTAATGGAAAAAATGAAATAATACCTGATACTATGTATATCCATAGCAGGTTAGAGCTGTTTGAGGTCCTAAATTTCTCTCCTTGGGGTCAAATCAGCACAAGGGACTAAGAAATGCCATCAAACCACAATGTGCCCTGTGGCACTGCCCAGCTCCTCATCCCACCACCTCCCCTGTCCCAGCAGTGACTCAAACCTCTGCCCTGCAGTTGCAGGGCTCAGCTGAAGGCCTGTGCTGTCCTTGGACACAATCCCATCTACATTTCCATGGATTGGAAGGGGTCTTAAAGATCATCCACCTTCCACCATCCCAGGTTGTTCCAACCTGGCCTTTGGACAGTTCCAGGGATGGGGCAACTTCTCTGGGCAGAATCTGGGGTGTTCAGCATCTCCCCTCAGCTTTCCAGTTTGGGGAGGGTCATCCCCGTGGTTGTTCAAGTCCCTGACTCACTAAATGAGGACAATCTGCAAAAGTGATTTAGAGCACTGAGTCACAGCCCATTCAGCAGCAGCAGAGCTTCCAAGGGCTCTTTATCCTCCCACTCCCCTCCCAATTTGCTTCTTAAATAAAACAGGGAAATGAAATGCAGAAGTGACTGCTGATTTCCTGGCTGGAATACTGTGCTAATGTTAGATTTGCCTTTCTCTTGCACCTCCCATTTAAAATGAAAGCTGGGCTTGGATTTGCATTTTCCTGTATCTCCATATTCAGAATCTCGTCATCATTGGCTGTTCCTTTGGGGTTTCAAGATTTCCTCCAGTCTTGATAAACACCACAGGAAAGTGATCTCAAACTAGGGGAAAAAAAGGGATTTTAGTCTCAGTCAAAGAGATTTCAGTATAACCAAGTGAGTAACAAAAATGTTTGAAGTTTAAGCCTTTGTTTGGAGGTTTCTTGGCAATGACAGTGATCCTGGTTTGTAACAAGAACAGCAACTAAGTTAAGGTCGTTAAGTTAACTTTGTGATCACGGCTGATAACAGGATGAGAAAAATGGTAATTCAATAATTTTTGTTCATTTGTGCCATCTCCCCATCTCCCACCCACACCCACACACACAGTCACACAATCACACGCACACGTTGCGTTTTTTCAGGAGCACATTCAAAGAAATCGGTGGAGTTAATGTTTGTGAACTGACAGCACAAGGTAACCCCTCCTATCTTTTGCTCTCCTTCACGCTGATCCCCGATTTTCAGGAATTCCCTGGGCACAGCTCTGTCTGACCAGCAGAGGGAAGCAGAAAGACACTTTCAAACCCCCGCGATTCCCCAGCCTGCCCTCGCCCGGGTTCCTTTTCAAGTCCAGCCAAGACTCACAGGTGCCAAGGGCCTCCTGGGCTTTCTGGATCCACCTTTCAAGCTACTTCCTCAGCTGGTGGAAGGAGGATGCCCTTCCACGGCCTCCTGCTGTCTGGTGACTACGTGGTAACCCCAGAACTCCAAAAATCACGTACATTAAGAATTTCTGAAACTTTACACCGGGTATGTAAAGCAGGTGAATCAAGGAAGTGTGTTTGACATCTTCCTTCTTTCTTCTTCTGCCTTTGGCATCTTCTCTTTCTTCTCCTTCCTTTGATCTCTTCCCCCTTGCTTGTCTCTCCCATCTCAGTGATATCAGGAGTGTTTTATCTCTGGATGGAACAGCAGCAATCAAGGATGGAAAGGACAAAAGATGAGGGAAAATGATCAAGGTGGAGAAGTTGCTTCAGTCCCTTCTGCAGGCGCCGTCAGTCTGCCTGGTCAGCTTCCAGCAGTTCCAGGTGACCTGGTGCTGAGCTGTGACTAAAAGAGAAGAGGCAGAGTCTGGAGGCAGCTTCTCAAAGCACTCCCTTCCCTTTGAGAATTTCCTGCTCGAAGGGCAGAGCAGGCAGGGAGCCAAACCACGAGCTACACAAGGGCTTGGCTGGTTCCTTCGTGGGCTTTGTCCCTGGAGAAAGGTTCCTGCAGCAGCTTGGGGAAGGGAAGAGTTGGATCCATTAACACCAGACCTTTTGGGGGCTGCTGACTTAGTTCCCTCCACCAAAAGCTGTGTCCTCTCCAGCACGAGCCATTCCAGAGCACATTCCTTTAGTCAGGGATAGGTGCCAGGACATGGAGTTCACCCACTGGTAATTTAGGCAACGTAAGGAGCTTATTTGCTTCTCCCTCCCTGACCTAGAACACCCAACAGGTGAGTTGACCCACTTTTGTAGCTCTGCCAGTTTAGCCTTGTTTTCTCCCATCCCTACAGGTCCCAGGGGACACGGGGGGAAGCTGTTTTTGGGGGATTTACCTCTCAGCACAGTGGCCCTTGTGTTACCAAAACACAGTTCCAGGCGTTCTGAGGCACTTTGAGGTGCAGCCACTTTAGCAAGAGGTAAAAAACCTCCAAGGGTGTGTAGATGCCTAATCTCCAATTACTTCCAGCAGCACTGAGGCGATGATGGACATGCCAAACCCAGAGCTGGATGTACTGGATGGGAGAAGGGCTCTGTGGCTGCTTCCCTGACACGTGCTGTCCTGGAAGGTGCTAATCAAGAACGTGCTGCCAGAGCAGTAACTCCCCTTGCAGGGCAGGGCTGGGCATGGAGCTGCATCCCAGCCTCAGCAGGCTGGTCAGCAGGAGCAGCCAAGCCTGGCAACACCAGGGAACAGAGCTTGCAGATGCAGTTTTTTATCAGCTGCTGTGGAAACCTGCTGCGATCTTAATAGCCAGTTCCAGCACACTGGGCTGCTCTTGCTTCCCTCAGCACAAGCCTCCTGTCCAGGGTGGAGAACCTCAGGCACGTGGCAGGGCTCCCACACGGCAGGGATGGGAGCCACAACCAGGGGCAGGGGCTGTTCTTCTTCTGGGGGTTAATAAAGAATAGCTGGCTCAGGATCCCTGCTCCTCACACCACAGCCAGAAACCTCCCCCTGTCACTTTGGCTCCCCGGGAGTGTCCCGTGTGCTTAAAGGGAAGCACAGCCCTGCAGAAATTTCCCAGTTCTATCACACACCTCAAACTTTGGTCTGTCCTGAGGAATTTTTCCTACAAAGAAAAATTAAAGTGGAAAGGATTGTTCGTGTCCACCTGCTTGGTAAGTGGCATTTTTACCAGAAGGGCTGAATCCACAGGAATTCTGCATGCACATGAGAACTGGAGGTTGGTTCCTCGGGATCTGATTCCTTGCAAAGCTCTTCCAGCTTTCATGGAGGTGGCACATATTTGGGGTTTATTATTTTTAGCACTGTTCCACTTGTCCGTGCATGCAGCAGGAACAGCTCAGGAAAACAGCCTGGGAAGTGATTTGCCTGTGATGTCACCATAAATCAGCACCTTCTCCAGCAGGAGCACTGCCTGCCCACCCCCAGCTCCTCTTCCCTTCAGAATTTTGCAAGACCAAGCAGAGCAGGAGCCTCCATTCCTCTCCTTGCCATTCCTGGTTGTTTCCTAAGGGGATCAAGTAATTCCAGAGCTGCTGCTGCTGTGGATACCAGCACAGGTCCTGCCTGGATGGTGTTTTTAATCAACCCCTTGCTCATCCTATGCAGGCTTCCATTTTCCGCCTTTGAACCCTGCACCATCCTGGTTGATCCTGCAGAACCTTCCACACAGTTAAATCCCCTCATCCATGAGTACAGTAATGCCCAAACTACTTTATTTTCTCCTCTCAACTGCACTTTTCCTTGTTCTCCAGTCCCAGGCATCCTGTTCTCCCTCCCTCACTGTCACACACGTGCTGTTTTGGGGAGGGGGCATCAGATCCTTGCCAGAATCCAGCTCTCAAGCCTTCAGAACAGGAGCTAAGTCCCTACCAGAATATTTTCCCTTGGCAACTGGCAGACAAGACAATTAATGAAGTCCACAGGATGCTCTTAAAGATCAGAACTCCAGTTCTCCCCATCATCCTCACTGGAATAATTTCACATTTACATTAGTGCAAAGCTGCTGCTTTCACCTTGCATGATCCCAGACCTTGCAACCCAGCTTTTTTTTTCCTGGGATTGGCAGAAGTAGGACAGGCTACCAAGGGCATTCAGCACTTCATGGGACCAGGTCTGAAAAGCTGGAGGTATCCCACACAGCAGAGACAGGCTGGGATTTATTTGGCTCTATAAATAGAATCCTGCCCAGTCCTCTTTTTGAAAAGCCCAGGAAGAGAAGAGAGGCAGGAAAGGTGTGGTACTGCAAATAATGCCTTCTGCCCACATGCTGAATTAATTAGGCCCAACTCAGATGTTACAGTGAGATTTTAGATCTGCCTTGGCTCCCAGTCTGTACAAACTGCCATGTAAACAGAGAAATTTGATCCTCCTCGTGCCCAGAAATATCCAGATTTCCATGCAACATGAAGACTTGCATTAAAGGATTATAATTTTGAAATTATGAAGACACAGTTAAAACCAAAGCCTAAAATTCATGTGACTTGGAGAACAATAGAGGAAATACAATAATACCATCAGTGGTGGTGCTGGTACATCTTTAGCTGGAATGTTGTGTTTAGTTCTGGCCACACTAACCCTAAAAGGCAATGGTACATATAGACTTAATTTATAAATAAGAGATATTGGAGTCCCTGTAAAGACTGAAAACACTGAAGATGTTTAATTTAGAGAGAAGGCAAATAAGGTGTATGTGAGATAATTGAGAAAAGTGGAATAATGAGCTTCTCTCACACCATATAAACCAGAGGAATATCAGGATAAACTTAAACCCCAGTACATTTAAACTTGAAAGAAGGAAGTAATTGTACAAACAACGTTCGTTCTCCATGTGTAAACTGGGATGATCATTTACCATGAAAGCTGTTGGGAGCAACAGGTAGAGAAATAAAACAGTAATTAATAGTATTTTGCTTGTGGAACTCACAGTAAGCAGTTTAAAAATTGTTTATATACATATGAACACGTATGAACTAGGTGAACCATTGTTGTGCTCCAGCATTGCTGTTCTCAGAGTAATTCCTATAAAAATTGGTTTGTCTCAGCCTATGAAGGATGAAAAGCAGGGACATACTGCAGCCATCCCATTACCATTGATGGTCCAGATGGGATCTTTCCCCTGCCCTGACAACATCCCCCCTGCCTGGGTGGGTTAGAGGGGGAGCTCAAGGCAGGTCAGAGTCTCATCTTTATCAGGTCCTGCCTTTGAGGTTCACCCCCAGAGCTGGGGATCAGCTCTGTGCCCACGTGCTGGCCCTGCCCATGGAGCTGTGCCAGCTCCTGTCAGTGAGGACCTGCCTTGGGGTTCAGTTCCTCAAGTCCTGCTGATTCACCCTTGTGCAAGGCACTGAACTGTCCTGTGCCTGCTGCTCCCCACCCCTGCCAGGCTCCACAGGGGTGCTGTCAGCTCTAACCCACAGCAATTCAGTGTTCTCAGACACAGGAGCTGTTAATGAGGCACAGTGTTATTAATTACCCACCATCAGATGGTTTATAGTGACACACACGCTGCTCGTGGACTTACCTGTCCCTTCCACGGTGTCTTGCTGGATCTGTCACTGCTTTTAGGATGTTTTGTTATTTTACAAGGAGTTTTTCTCCCTTTGTGCACAGCAGCTGCTTCCCAGTGATTTGTCCCCTTTCAAACTCAGTGGAGGCACATCCCTGTGCTGAGGCAGAGCCTGTTCACTCTCTGGTATCTGATGACTCTGCAGAGCTGTTTAAGGCAGAGTGAAGACACAGCTTAATAAGCTTAATAAGCTGCCACTCATCAGCTGAGACATCTTAACTGGCTGCATGCATGCTCTTGAAGCAATTCATGCTTTTACAGTCATTTGATACAGCTGAAACATCAGCAGAGGTGTCTTACCTCACAGTTTGGGTGTGCAGAGAACACACGTCGAGGTACCAGGCTCAGCTGACAGGGGATAATCCTGTTTGCTCACACAGCCCTTACACTGAGACTGTGAACTTTCTTACAATGACTCACTCTGGCTGAGCACCTGCCCCAGCATGTTCTGAGTTGATTAAACTGGTTTGCAGGCCATAATTATTTTCTATATCACAGTATAATGGCTTTGCATCGTATTAATTTTAACATTGTAAGAATTTGCTCCTGGGAACGGCCTTCTTGAATTAATCACTGACTCATGATTTACTGGGGGAGATAATATCTAACCTACAAGAGGCAGAACAGGAAACTATCTATTTAAAAGATGGCAGTGGCTGATAATTTATGGCTATAGACAAAGAGACATCTGAGAAGAAGGAGTGGACAGATCCTGCAATTTTCTTGGTCACTGCTCTCCCTCAGCAAAAAGGAACTTTTGTCTGGAAGCTGGAGGTTCTGCTTTTGAGGCAGTGACAGCTGAAAAGTGACGAATTTGGGAGGGGAAAAAAAGGAGGGAGAAAAAAGAAAATAGTGTCCCAAGCTGTCCTCAAAGTCATCTTCAGCTCTGGGACCAAATCCTTTGTTAAAACAGAGGCAGTTAAATATGACAGATTGGAGGCATTTCACCAGCTTAGCATAGGAAACATAAGGGAAAAAAAAAACCAGGGAAAAAGCATCATGGTTTTTTGTTTGAATCTCTAAGTTAATTAGTTCAGGGCCTCAAAATCCGTGCTCAGTTGGTGCCCTGAACGAAACTGGACACTTGGAGCTGAGGGAGAATTCTGGGTGTGACAGCTACACACAGAGACACATTTTCTGCCAGAGACTCAAACCCTCAGTGCCTGTGTGAATGCAACCTTTGCATCTTGGGTAGGCACAGAGAGACCCACCCACACTTGGGAAGCTCTCCCAGATTTTGGGCCTGGTGCTGCCAACAGCCCTGCCATCAGAACCACTCACAGCAGAGACAACTGGATTTTAAATGTAGGTTTTCCTTTGTTGGTCATTACCCACAGGAAAAGGCAATTCAAAGGTGTCCACAAAGCCTTTTTTCTTTCTGAAACAAACCTTTGTGCATTTCTGCAAGCAAAGCAACACCAGTTCTGGCCAGGTAGTGTTTATATCCCAAACCACAAGAGGATTTAATTTGGAAACGTTTGGAAAATGGCCTTCTCCAGACCCGTGAGCCTTGAGCTGGGAGGGGAGGTGTTGCTGGTGATTTTGGTTCTGATCCTCCGTGGTGCAGAGCACCTTAACACACAAATCCAGCTCCCTCAGAGCTTCTCAGGGCACGTCTGACTTCAGTGCCACAGACACTGGTGGGTCTCCCTTCTGTGAGCTCTGGGAAGGTCCCTTTGAGGCTCTGCTGAGAAAACCACCTGGAAACCACCCTGGAAGTTTGGAGCAGCCTTAAGGAATCACTAGAACACCCCACAGCTCGCTGTGAAAGCCAGAGGCTTCAGGAGAAGCCACACTAGTGCATAATGCACCCAACATGTGCTGCTGGCCCACTGCCTGCTGAGGTTTGGGACCTGCAGCATGAGGGCACAGAGTTTATCTCACAACTTCCACCACGTGGGAGTTCTCCTCCTGTTTGATTCTTTGACACTGCTAATGATCCATTTGTTCCTGTGCTCAGGACAGAGTTTAGTGTTGCCTTATCAGTGTCCCTGGAAATCAGCTCTGCCCGGGACAGCACTTTTAAATCCAGCAGCAGCTTCCCCACACAGTCCTGTCACACCGGTTCCTTTTCCTCTCTCACCTTCCCTGATGGATGCACTCTCCTCTCTCAGTGCCTGGTTTGGTGTTTGCATCCCTTCCCTCTTTGTCCTGTAGGTCACTCCAACACTGATTGTCTTCCAAGGGAATAACACCCTGCTGCAAGTCAGAGACTTCCCACCCAACCAGGGACTAAGAGTTATTCCAGAGCCTGCAACCTCTCAGCCACACAAACCTCCCAGGGAAGCAAAGAAAGCTTCTTCCAGGCGAGTCCAGCCTGGGAGACACCACTTTGATGGGATGGATGAAAACACATCAGACAGCAGAGCCATCCCAGAGTGTCCCACTGTCCATCCTGCTCCAAGGGGGAGGTCACTGCCACAGCTCCACAGGCACTGGCTCTGAGGTGCCTGGAAGGGGAGTGTGGGTTGACAACAGCCTGGAGCAGTGGATCAGGGGCCCCAGACATGTACAAATAGTAATTAAATCCTGCACCACCCTGGGATGTGGGAGCAATTTCTTATCCCCACTGCACGAAGGAAGAAGCCACAGCACACACGACCTGGAAAAAGGTCCCTCATATCCCAAGCAGGGGCTTGAGACATTTAGGCTGTGTTTGTTTTGTGCCTGAACTCACCCCCAGAGGCACACACTGGGCATAAAGACTTGATAGCTGGGAACCACTGGGCAGGAATGGCAAGGGATACTTGTGGCTGCCCAGCATGGCAAGGAACCAGGGCAAAACCTGGGGCTGGGAATTAAGAGCTGGAGAGAGGCTTGTGAAAGTCTCAAGTGCTTCCTTTGAGCCAGAACTGCCATTCCCATGTGTTCCATCCCACCACTGTTTCAGAGATGGAAAGGCACCAACGGAAACTCCCCTCTCCCAAGCCCTCCTGCCCCTCAGAATCCTCATGAGAAGACAAATAAATCCATCAGCAGATTGTTCAAGAGCGTTTGTTGTCCCCGTGTGGTGACGCTGCCCGGCCTAAGATTAAGATCAACAATAAATTCCTGACCATGGAAAACAAAAAAAATGAGCCCATGAGAAAGCCCAGGGCTCTCCTTACCCAACAGAGGTATCTTTACTACATCTTTACTACATCTCTCAGCACTTGTATCTCGTAACAGGGGGTTGGTAAAAGAGGGGGAAGCTGCAGGCTGGGAGGGAAGCAATGCCAAGAGGCATTTGATAAGGACAGAGGGCTGGAGGAAAGGGCAAATTAAATATGAGGGGAGAAGATCAGCAGTCTGTGTTATCAGAAAACACACAAACACTCCACACCCAGCTTCTGGGGTTGGAGCCTGTGCCCTCTCCTGATCCGGGCAGTGGGAGAGAGCAGGAGGCACCCCCAGCTGGAGTCACTTGGCATGTGTCTGCAGGGCTGGACCACTGCAAATCCACATATTTTAATAATATTACAATAAACATTGTAAAATAAATTGTAAAATAAATATAGCACTTCAACTGGGCCCCTTTTTCTGCAGATCGTTTTCCAAAAGTTTGGGCTTAGGAGGATTAAGAATCCACTTCCCCAGGGCACTCAAGAGAAACCACAGCTTTTATATCCAGGCATAAACCCTCACCCATGTGGGACAAGTTCCTTAAATCTCTTTTTTCTCCCACCTGGGCTCTCTCTGCTCCAGCCATCCCACCTCTCAAAGATCCTCCTTTGCCTGGGCTGTGTGACCCTGTGGACACAAAGGGTCTCCAAAGCAGAGACAGAACGTGGAACACAGGAAGGGCTCCCTGGTAAAAGCGAGAATTGTTCTGGAGTATTTCTCACTACTAGAGACAGCAAACCACAAATGGGGCTGAACAGCCCTTCTGCCCCCCAAGCAGGAAAGGATGGAGCAGAGATGAGCAAAGGCTGTGTGGACACCTGAGGACAAGCCAAGGTGTTTAATTCAGCAGCACGTGGGATGTGGGAGCTTTTGCAAACAGGGGACAGAAGGTTTGTGATGACACCAAGTGTCTAAATCCTTCCAAGGTCAGAGCAGGGTGTCTCCTGACACCCTTAGATGTCCAGTGTCACCCCAAGGGCCACACAGCAGCAACAGCAGCACTGGAGTTCTCACCATCAGCTCCTTGCCGAGCCGGGCTGGTTCATATTTTACAATATTTTTTTTTAAGATTTGAAAGACTGAAAAAGAGCATGTTTGCAGTGCAAAGGCCGTTAAAGCACCCCTGGCTGTCAGGGCATCTGTCAAACAGGTTCTGTGAGTTCTCTGTGTGTGTCAAACCCTCACATCACTCTGGCTGTTGGTACAACAGATGTTTCACCTGCAATATTTCTCTGTTTGGGGGGACAAGGGGAGCACCTGCAGGGGGACAGAGTGACTTCTCACAGCACAGAGCCTCGTGCCCCAGCTCAGAGCAGCATCATGGAGCCCCTTGGGTTTGCACCCCCCTTTCTGGCCTGTCCTGCCCTCCCCAGGCTTCTTCCTGACACAAAGCTGAGCAAAATGGGAGAAGAAACACATCCTGTGGCTTGTGATCAGGGAGTGCCTGGGGAAGCAGGAGGAGGGACCTGCTGTCAGCAAGGAATGGGTTAAACACACCACCCTGACAGGGCAGGGACAGGCCAGCCCAGTCCATGGGGACAGGGTGCACAGGGGACAGAGCTGAACGCTGACATTGGCACTGCAGATGCTGCCACAGCCCTGGAGCTGAGCAGCTCTTCCCTGCCTGGATGCTGAGCTCGTCACAGGGTGGAGGCAGAGCCCAGCTCAGCGGGAGGATCGTGGCCCTCGGTGCCCGTTGGCTGATGATTGCCATGATTTTTTTCAGTCAGTCAGACCCATTTCTTCCCCTATCTCAGGGGAGACTTCATCCCTCATCCCTCTCTACAGCTCCCTGACAGGAGGGTGAAGCCAGGTGGGCCTCGGTCTCTTCTCCCAGGAAGCAGCAGCAGGACAAGAGGGCTCGGTCTCAAGCTCTGCCCGGGGAGGTTTAGGTTGAATATTAGGAAGAAATTTTTTACAGAGAGTGTGATCAGGCACTGGAATGGGCTGCCCAGGGAGGGGGTGGATTCTCCATCCCTGGTATTTAAGATGAGAGTGGATGTGGCATCAGTGCCGCAGGGTTGGATCAAAGGTTGGACTCGATGATCTCAGAGGTCTTTTCCAACCTGGTCGATTCTATGATTCTGTTCTCTGATTCTGTTTATTTCTTCTGAGATTCCTAAGTGCTGGGAGGTCACTGAAGGGCAGCAAAGCAGACAGCAGCAGCACTGCTGTGATTTCCAGCGTTTGAACCCACCCAGGTGGGGATTTTGTCCCAGCCACAGGCAGTGAGGGGACACACTGGTGGCATTTGTCTCTCCTGAGCCCTTGTGGCAGCACAAACGGGGAAATGGGGTTTTCTGGAGCTTCATCCAGATCATATCCCAGACTTGCAGTGCAGTGCATGGACATGCCAGCTCCCAGCTCCCCAGAGCAGCTCTGCTGACTCAGCTGGGACAGGATCCCCAGACAAGGAATCCAAGGAACAGAGCCAGGCAGGGTGTTCATGCTGCAGATCAGACCCACAATGGTTAAGGATGGTTACAAATTAATTAAACAGGGAGGGGATGGGGTAGAAATACCTTCAGCAGCTGGTACAGAAATACCCCCTTTCATTTTCATCAGTCTTTCATGCCAACTTGATCAGAAAACCTGCAATAGCACATCAGTGCATGGAGGGACAAGGGGACACCATCACAGTCACAGCCATGCATGTGGCCTTCCCTCTGTTTCCAGAAAAAATAAACACATCCCTTTTCCACTCTAACCTTTAAAGAGGGAAAGAAAATTCCACCTGATCAAAACTCCCAGTCCTGAGCTCAGAGGGGACCTGACCTCTTTGCCCATGAGAACCCACAGAGCTACAGAATGGACAGTTCTAACGACATCTGCACAACTATAGAACCAACAACACACAGAGAACTATTCTGTGCTGTACCCAAAGAGCAGGGCTACCTGAGGCAAGAGACTTCACAATTAAATCAATCAGTGGCTGATACAAAGCAGCAGCTCTTTTAAAAGCTGGTTATTCAGCAGCTGATGCTTGGGCTGCTTTGGAGGCAGAGTCTCAGTGTTCCCAGGACTCCCAGGACCTTGCATAGGAGTCACAGTCAAACACACAACCAGGACAACCCTCACCTTGCTGAGGTCTGTGCACACTGAGTGTGAGCACTGGACTCTGACCAGCTGACAGTGCCAGGACATTCACCCAGGCTGGGGGTTCCGGTGCCCGTCTCACCCATCAGAAATTTAATTATCCAAACCCAAGGGGAAACAGGTGAGACAGCAGAGCTGGGGGAACCCTCAGCAGCTTTATGAAATGTTTCCACTCTGCAAAGCAGATGCAGACAGGGCTTCATTTTCCTGTCTTTAATCCTCTCCTCTGATACCCAGCACAGTGCCAGGGCTTCTCCGAGCACGGAGTGTGGGTGTCCCAACAAAACACGGGATGCTGCTTTTCCCTTTATAGCACTGGGGAACCACACCACACACCGAGCTCCTCGGCTGCCTGGCTGATGATGCAAGGAATGAATAAGCACGAATAAAGACACAGAAACTGGGTGTTGTTTGCAGAAGTGAAGAGCAGAGCCCTCCGCCCAGCGCCGGGGATACCAGAGCTCTTGCACAACTCAGCTCACATGCTGCTGCTGCTTCTCTTTTGGATGCACCCCTGTCTTTGTGGGCACTTATTCACCAGGAGCACTTTGGAAGTGTTCCTTCCTCCACAGCTGCAGGGGGGGGAAGTGGCTCCCAGCCTGTGAGCAGCAGGATTGGGATGCCAGAGTGGGATTCCTCCACCAGGATTTCCTCCAAACCCTGCACAGCACACAGTGAGCAGTCCGGTTCTCAGCCTAAAAGGGCTGGATCACTGATGGCTCAGCAGCTAATTGGTAGAACTTGGCTCTGTGAATTGGAAAATGGCCATTAGCTAAAGTTGGTTTGAAAGCTTCCAGTTTTGTAATTTTGAATAATTAACACAAAATAATAATTAATGCAAAAAAAACCCCCTCCTCTGTGTTTTCAGCTGAGAACACCAGTGCTGCAGGCTGATTGTGCCATTCCATAGGGAATGTTACCCTGGAAGGGGAGGTCCATCCTGAGCAGGGTAGGAATAAGGGAGAAGGGCAGGGGGGCAGATCCTGGAGCTCAGGGATGGGCTCTGGGGTCTGTCACACCCTGCCCTGTGCAGAGCACACATCCAGCCCCTGCAGTGTCCATCTCCCAAACCAGTTTACTTTGTGTTCCTGACTGGAGTCAGCACAAACCAGCTCCCAGCTGTCCGGGGCAGCCCCTCCTGTGTCAGCAGGAGCCTTTTGCACAACACAACTTCTCCCACTTTCACACGACCTCTGCTCGCTGTGAGGGGGGGGGGTGTGTGTGTGAATCGCCTCCGTCCTTCTCTCCTATCTTGATCTCCAAAAGGAACTGGTGGGCTCCGGGCGAGGAGCCAGGAATGCTCTCACATATTTGGGAGCTCTGCTTTGCGCAACCTCCGCGGCAACTCCTCGCCCTTGGCTGGGAGGGATGAGCGATACTGAGCCAGTCAGCAAAACACCCACCCCTGGGTGGCAGCGGGCGGAGGCTCCGCTCCTGCGCTGCCCTGGATCAACCGGCGCTTCCCTGCCCTCAGCAGGGACCGAAACCCTCCCCGAGCCAGGATCACCCGGGAAAAGCCCCTGGTTCTCTGCCCCCATCCCACCGGCAGAAAGCCGGGGAGTCGTTTGGGAGGTGCAGACTCAGGGAGCCCTGCAGAGCTCAGGGTGGTTTCCCGTGGGATGGAATGTCTTGAAATCCGGCAAAATCCAGCTTTGTTCTGCTGGAAACCCGAGGTTACAACGTGAGGTGGTTTTTGGTGTTGTAAATTAGGAGAGGTGCTGCTCGAGTCACTGAAGTCAAAGAGGGTCAGATGGGCAAGGGGGGATTCCTGGTGTGACTGGTTTGAACTGGAGCTGAAGCTCTGCTGCAGGAGGACTGCAGGCACAGCCCCACAGAACCAACAGTGAATCAGAGAAATCCTGCTGAAGAAGGAGTTTGTGATATGAAATGAGAGAGTGCAGAGTGCTGGAGAGATCTCAAAGGTTGATAAGCCTTTAACTTATCTGAGCTTCATCTTAGAGTCCTCTACCAACACTTAAGTAACACAAAATTCACCCACCTGATGCATTTCTTTCCCAGTGAAAGCAGAGCTGTTCTCTCTTCCCCAGTCACGGGACTCAGGTGTATCTTTAACATGGCGAGGAAAAGCAGAGGATGAAGATGAAGGAGGAGGAAAGGCCCCAGTTTCCATTGGTCAGAGGATTAATTAGCAAATACAGGGCTCCCCTTGGCATTGGATTACCTGAATGGGAATCAGCTGTAAACGGTTGTAGCACAGGGGTGAAGGACTGAGAGCTGGCAGAGTGAGGAGTTCAAACAGTCCGTGCAGGGCAGGGAGGAGGATCACGGCTGCCCATGGAACGTGTGGTGCAAAACCATCCTCGAGTCCTTTGGGTGCCTCTGAGGTCACATCCCTGCCCTGGCTCCTGCCCAGCCCATCCCAACTCCGACTCCAGAGCTGGGTGAAACAGCTCATTTTCCGTCTTTGAACCTTTATTGCTACGGAATATCCAAAACAACAAAACCAACAACACAGTTACAAAAGGAGTTCACAGAGAAATGTGAAGCAGCCTGTGTTTGAAATGCTCTGTGTCACCGTACTGAGTCCAATATAAAACAATGCATATTTATACATATATAAAATACAAAAGGAACAATACATCAGAAATGTATAAACAAGGGCTGTGGAGGCCTTGGTGGTATTTACAGTCAGAGATGTGGCAGGGTGGGGGGTGGGAGCAGGCAGTGTCCGTTCAACAGGGAGCTGAAAATGCATCTGTGAGAGTCTCTGTGACAGGGAGAAGCTCAGAGCTGGAAACAGTCTGAAGGTTCTGTGGTCTGGGAGAAACCCAAGACCTGGGGCAGGATCAGTCACAGCCAAGGCCACCAACTCTGGTCTCTCTGCCTGTCAATGTCACTTGGTGTCCCCAGCTCTGAAACAGCAGGTCAGGCCCTCAGCGCCAGAAGAGAATAAAATAAAATAAAATAAAAAATATTAATAATAATAAACCCAGCAGAGCGAAGTTCCACGTTCACATCCATCACTGATCTCGAGGCAGTTCCGTGGCCTGGCCCCAAGGCCACCCCAGCCACGGGGGGTTCAAGTCAAGGCAACAAGAGGGGGCACGAGGCTGAGCTCCGTGGGCTTGGAGAGAAGTCCCAGTTAAGTGCTGCCTGAGGCTCTTTAGAGCTCCTTGAGGATGACCTGGAACTTGTTCTCTGCTTCCACCACGTCCAGGAGAAAGGCCATGTGGTTGCTGTAGTGCTGGATGATGTTGTTGTCCATGTTCACCAGGATCCTGCGGGAGAGGGAGAGGGGCTGGGTCAGCAGCAGCACATTGCCCAGCCCGAGGGGCTTAGCCACTGCTAATCAATTAATTAACTGATGGATTAAAGCCACAGCATGACACAAGGGAAGGTCCTGCTGAGCTTTTCACAATTCTCCCAGACATGCCTTGGCCCAGCGTTGGCTCCAGGGGCAAATCCCCCTGGATTATCAGGGTGTGAATTCAGAGCAGAACTGCTCACTCCTCCCTTCCCACCCAGGTGCTTCCAAGGCTGTTCTGAAGGAGCTGAGGCTGCTTTGGGAGCACATGGAAGTGGTTTGGGACAGGCCTTTCTCCTTTCCAGAACTGCCTCCGAGTGCTGCCTGGGAGCCCCTTCTGCAGGAACTCCCCCAGCCCATGGCAAATATCCCCCTGTGCTCCAGGGATCCCAGCCCTGCTGCAGATGCCTCAGCTTCCCTGAGCAGGAATCAATCCCATGGAGACACGAGGAAAAGGAAACATTTCCAGGGCAGATTTAAACCCCAGGCTGTGGTTCACTGCCAGGCAAGTGTGCCCCTTGTTCCTGTGACGGGAAGGGGGAGCCTGGCATCACCCCACAGTGTTCCCATAAATCAGTGTGAAATTTGGAGGAAACAAAGAACAAATGCTCTTTCTTTGCAGGAAGCAGCAACCCCTCCAGGTTCCCACTGGGGTCATTAATGGGGCAAGAGCGTTAATTGTGCAACGCTCCTCAAGCCAAGACTGAAAAGGAGGAAGGCTGAGCCTCTGACAGATCCAGCAGTTCAACAAGCACAGACACGGGGCCCTGGTGCCCCCCAGGGAACCCCTCGGGGGGCAGGGTAGGCTCCTCACAGCCCACCCTGCAGCCCTGGAGTGGCAGCTCTGCCCTCGTGTCTGGGCTGCTCTGCTCTGAGCCGTGCCCAGGGCTCGGTGCTGCCTTTCAGGGGTGCCCAGAACATTTCTCAAGGCTGGGAGTTCTGTCAGGGCACAGTTGGGGGGTACAGCCCACCCAGCACAGGGGTAGGCTGGGACACAGGGGCTGATCCATCCAGGGTGTTCCTAGGGGATCACAACCTCTGTGGCTGTATCCCAGCCCCAGCACTCAGGGGCAGGTTCCCAAGCCCTGGATCCCAGGTCTGGCCTCCCACAGGTGCCCCAGAGAGTCTCTGAGGGTTCCCAAGGGTGGGATGTCACAAAAAGCTTTGCAGCAGCAGAGCTGCTCCCTTTATCTCTGCCTGTCTCAGTGCAGGAAGCCAGAGGAGTCACCTGTGCCTGCTGCTCCCGTGCTTCCATCTGATTTCCCAACCACAAACGATTCCAGGCAGTGTTGATCAGGAATCTGAGAGCCCTGTATTGTTTTTCTAGACCAAACCTCACCAAGATACAGAATTACTTATTATTGCTCCTGAGTCACCCTGGGCCCGAGTTCATCTGCGTGAGCTCATCGCCCTGGGCAGGCCCGTGGCTGGGGTAGGACCTCACCTGCCATCAGGCCAGGCAGGACCACTGAGCTTCACTACTTTCCACCAGATGAAGATCTGCCCCCCAAGCTGTAATTACCACGAGACGATTGTTTAGGGTGGAGCAGTAGGATGAAATTATTGAAAATTAAATCTGGGGGAGCAGGAAACGGGACCTGACCCTGCCATTGTACCACACTGGAGGTGTCTTTTATCTCCCTCACGCTTCAGCAGTAACTTCTGGCACTGGTCACGTCCAGCTTTCATCAAACCAGGTGTCAAAATTATTTATTTGAACTAATTTCCAGGCGTGGCCTTTTCTATTCATCAGACACCTCTTTGCTCCTCCGTCCTGGGGAAGAGCTGAAAGGACACCTGCCTTTTTTCCCTCCCAGTCATTATTAAATAACATTCACTAAGTATCAGACCAAGTAATGAACAGTACCAAAGCCAAACAGAGTTAAGGAGGCCTCTCCCCTGAAGCGCTGCTGTTTCCTGGTCCACCTGCAAACTCATCAGGGCTGGGACCTCTCCTGCCCTGCACATGCTGACACTCAGCTGGGCCAGGACACTCCAGCCCAAGCTGGAGTCACCTCAGAGGAGCTGCTGCCTGATGACACTCTGGTGACCTGTGGTGGCCACATCACAAGCCACCAGCACCGCTGACACGCCCGAGGTTGGGCTCAGCCCTGGAGCTGGAACAATAAACTGACCTCCCCTGTCCCTCACAGTTGTTCTTCTCCCAGGTCAGATTCGAGGCCCTCTCTGGCTGCAGGAGCAGGGACAGCCCCCTCCTCCACCAGTGCTGCTCTTCTTTGGGGAGAAAATTCCACTTTCTGGGGCTAATGGATGAGCAGCATCTGACAGAACTGAGGGCCCTGAGCTCAGGAACAGGTGGAAGAACATCCTGACAAAGTTGGAGACCTCACTATGGCCCATCCCTCATCCTAAAATTAGGGCCATATTGAAAAACTGTTTTTAAAAGGGAAAGGTCGCTTGGTTCTGGATTTGGAGCTGAGGTGGTTCAGCTTCCCAGTTCAGTGATACATCCCAGTGTGGAGGAGCAACCACTGCCTCTCCCCTCCCACCTTGCAGCTGCCTCCAGGCCTCCCTTCAGCTCTGCCCCCACAAAGGAAACCAGCCCAGTCCCCTGGGATCGAGTTATGGTGACACCAAACGAGGTGGAAAATCCCACCCAGGAGCTTTAGGACTTTCTCACCCCACTGCCACCAGGAAGGAGATGCAGAAGCAGGGCTGTGGGCTAAGCCCAAGATCCCAAGGGCCCTGCTGTCACACAGAGAACCTCTCTGGGCCGTGCTGGTGGGAGCAGCAGAGCTGCCCAATGCAGGACCTGTCTCAGCCTCGTGTCTCTGCCTCTCCCCGTGCTCAGAGCTGGGCCAGGGCCAGCAAAAACAATGAGTTCATCTCCCAGGCAGTTGCTGCTGCTGCCCAAGCCTGATGGTATCTCACTCACTCTGCAGGAAGGGCTCTAAGCTGGGCTCTGTGAAAAGAAGCCTGGCACTTTATGAGTCGTTCCCACTCCATCAGCTGAAGGGAGAACTCGGTGCCAGAGCTGGGGATGGCACAGGGGGGTTCTCAGTCCAGAAAGCATCCCTGAAAGTAGCACCTGGCTCCTCATGGAGAGCTCTGCCCTCCAGGGAACACTCAGCAGCTCCTCAGCTCCTGCAGGCCCACACCATTCCCTGCCTGGATGGGGCAGATCCACGGGGATCTGTCCCTAACAAGCACCACGTCGGAATAACTTGAGAAGCCATTTCACATTTACCACAAACCTCACCTGTCACCCCCTGAAAGCATCACCTGAGCCAGCACAGCCCCCCCCCGAGCCAGGGACATTTCAGAGTTGGTTTGGAGAAGCAAACATTGATCCCTCTTTGATAAGTTCTCCATAACCTCAGGCTTTTAGACTGAGACACAAAGGATCACCCATTAAACTACCCAAATAATTCCTCCTTCACCCAACTTCCTTTCCTTGGGAGACTTCACCCTCCAAACAAATATAATACAAACAGGCATTATCCAAAATCTTTAAAGCCCAGGGAGATCTGAGTTTTATATGCTCCAAATGGCACAGCCTGACATGGCTTTGCCTTTTATTATCTTGTTAAAATACTGTTGGAGCCTATGGCAGCGTCCCAGAGAGGATGGGGGGTTTGGAGGCACGGCATGAGAGCAGATGAGAGATTAGCTTACCCTCTTTTGCATTTTTTGTAGACTTTATAAATGCTTTCTTCAGGAAGCCCATATTTTTCTGAAATCTGTGAGAGAAAACATGGCAAATCTTTGTACTTGTAAAATGAAATTCCCATGATAAAAATCACAGATAACACCAAGCCAGGGGTGTTCAGCAGCAAAAGATCCCCCTCCCTTTTACTCAAGAAAAAAGGGGCCAAAGCCACAACCTGAACTTTCTCCTGGGGAAGTCCAGTTTTGGTCTTAGGATGACAAGAGGTTTATAGCTTTTTCCCAAGAATTTTCCATAGAGTTTTTTTCCTCTTTGTGGTGAGGGATGGCGAGGGACAAGATGGCAAAGGGTCCTCTGTGCTGACATTTTTCAAACTCTCTATTTTTAAAAGTTTGTGAAACCAACAGAGCTTAAAGTGCAACCGTAAAGCCACCCCAAATCTGGGAGGTTTATTGTTTGCTTCCTTCCCAGCAGTCTCCAAAGAGAGCTGGGTTATCAGAGATGCTGCTGGTAATCGCCACAGAAATATGTCTGTGCTCCTCAAACACAGCCAGGGAATTCCAGCAGGAGGCCAGAGTTGACTCTGGCTTGCACATTTCCAGCCTTGAGAATGGAAAAGGTGTTTTATGGTGGAAAATATGAATGTGCTGCCACAGGAGGAGGTTCTGTTGTGCTCTGAGCAGAACATCTTGCCACGAGGTGTGTTCCAACACAGCCTGTGCCAGGAGCTGTTGGTAGAACTCACCTGCTGCTCACACTTTCCGTTTCCATTCCCAAGGGAGAGCAGACAGGAGATGGGAGCAGCCTTACCTCCACCCCTCTGTACCCCAGCACCATTCCCTTTTCTCTGCAGTTTGCTTATTCCCCAGGGGGGTTTTGAGAGCACTTACAGCTGTCCTGAGGCCCTGGAGATCTGGTGTCTTCAGCATGAGAGCATCAAACACTTCCTCCGACTCCCTGCGCACGTACAGCAGGACTGCAAGAGAGAAAGGGCAGCACTGACTCAGGGGTCCTCCCAGCAGGGTCCCACAGCCACGTGGCCTCGTGGAATTCAAGGCCCAAGGTTTGCCTGAATGGAATGAGTTCCCCTCCCAGGGATTACCTCTCTGGGGATCCTCTTCCTTGGTTTGCTTCGGAGGAATCGGGTCGAACTCGTCCGTGAAGGAGGCGCCGCTGCGTTTTAGGGGCAGCCTGGGATGAAGGAAACAACTCTCTCAGGAGCACAGAAAGAACAACAACAGCCAGCAAAATAACTCCAGCAACTGAACTTCTGATTGAACAGCCAATAACCCCAGCAACCAACCAGCAATTAAATATGGATCTGTAATTGCAGCAGCAAGTGCCCACCAGAGCTGTGACTTCCTGCCTAAGGAGAGCTCAGGGTGGATCTGCAGGGGGTTTGGTGTCACACCAAAAACAAAAGTCTTTTGCACCCTTGTGCCATTGTCTCTCTATTGATATCACGGATCACAGGGGAGATACTGGTTCCCCCCACTTCAGACACAGCACAAGTGTGATTTCTACTTCCTTCCAGGTTATTTTACAGCCTCTGGTTGCTTGAACCCTCCAGTGGTAGTTGTGATCTTTTATCTTCCCTTTCTAAGGTTGTCTCAATGAGAACAGCAGGACAGTCAGGGACCAGCTCACATTGGAGGGGCTCAGTGACAGGGACAGAAATGGGTCTGTGTTTCTGCAGCCCCTGAGTCCATTCTGGGCCCAAGTTCAACACATTCTGACTCTCAAGGGCATCAGGGAGACACTGTGCCATGTTATTTTGCACCCATGGACACACTGCCTATGGATATCAGCCAGCCAGGACATTCCCAAAGGCAGAGAGCAGTTGATGGGTGGGAGATGCACACAGTCCTTACCTGTTTGCAGCGTTGGGAGCAGCAGGAGGGAGCCCCTGAAATGGAAAGGGAATGTGGATCTGTGAGTGTGCACAGCACCACTGAGTGCCAGACAAGCTGGGCTGGGGCAACACGGGCACAGTTTAAACATGATTTCCCTCCTCCCAGCCCATCAGTTTTCCCACACAATTAAACCCAAATACCTGTTTGTGTTTCTTAGATCAAACTTCTCCAGCTTCCTTCTTTTTGACAAACTAGACAGGTGTTTGTGAGACAAGGAATACTGATGAGCTCTGAAGGATACTGGGTTTAGGTTTCCTTTGGCTCAAGAGGGTAGAGAGGGGCAGAGATGTCCCACACATGCAGGGACTGATAACCATATTTTTCTACAGTTTCCTTTCTGCTGATATTTTTGCTACCACTCCAGTCCTCTGTGGAAGCTGCAGGTGATACCTGGAAACCACAGGAATATCAGGCTGGAAGGAACCTGGCAAGGTTATCTTGCCCATCACTGCTGCATGACTGGGCCACTCCTGACAGCTGCGTCTCCGAGTTCACCACATTTCCACAAGGAACTGTGGCTTGGTTTGGGATTTTTGCATGACACAGGTCATGTGTGGGAGACTGATCAGCCTGGAAATGATGGGGGTGACAGGTGAGGGTGACAGGTCGGTTGTTTTCTGCGGGGACTCACCGTGCCACACCTCTGCAGGCTGGAGAAGTGGACGTTGGGGATGAACAGGACTGGCTGCGTTTCCAGGTCGGTCTCCGGCCGCAGGAACGTGATCTCGTTCCCTCTGAAGCCAGAGAGCAAACAGCCTTTCAGACCTACAGATGGAAAGTCCAGTTCATCTCAGTTCAGATGGCCCCGTGAGAGGCAGCTGTGAGAGAGGGGAAGGTGCCTTCCCAGGGTGTCCCAACAGAAATATTGGGATCAAGACAGGGCTCTGTGGAACCGGGTCTCCAGGGCTGCCCAGTGCTGGCTGCCCTGGGGAAGGTCCTGCCATGAGCCCAAAGGGATTCAGAAGGGTTGGTTGGTGTCAACAAAAAGCTTTGGGAGACTTGGTAGGAGCCCAGCAAGGACCTGACTGACAGGCTGCTTCCGAGTGGTGCTGATTGCATCAGGCTTGGGATACCCAGGGCCAGATCCCGTGGGAGTTAACGGACATGGATTTCAACACACTTGGGATCAGGTAACAAACACAGGCACTGACCATTGTTGTTGGAGTCCAGGCATTTTCCTTTCCTTCTGAACTGTTTCCTTTCATCATCCCGCATTTTCCTCTCTGCTCCCTGTGGGCAAAAATCAGGACATTGGGAATTCCAAGAGAGGGTTCACTGGCTGCCTCTGGGATGGGGAGCACACTAAGGTAAAGGCAGCCTTTATTCAAAAATTATCACCTCAGAGGCTCTACAGGCCAGGACTCTCTGATAACTTACCAATTAGAAAAAAAAAAAACCCACAAAAATAGAATTTGCTTTTAAAAATGAAAAATATGGATGAAAATAGCAGTGAGAAATTTTTCCACAGGGAAAAAATATCCGAGGTTGGGGGAGGAACCTCAAAGGAAATTCTCATCACTTCTGATATTTAAAAACTTTGGAAAAATAGAGTTTATTGCAAGGCACAACTCCAGGTAGGTCTGATTTGGGGAGAACTCTTCAGTGATTGTTCTGCAAAGGCCTCAGTGCAGACCCAACCCCGCTGTCCTGTCCCGCTCAGGTGAGGGGTCCTCAGCCCTGACCTCTGGGCTGTTCTGGGCTCTCACAACCTTTCTGCCTTTTCTCCTGGAGCCTCTGGCCACCAGGCTGAACCCCCCTTGGAGCAGCAGCTGGAGCAGCAGGGCTGTACCTTGTCACAGAAGATCTTGATCTGGCAGACGGCGCGGTGCACGAGCTGGCTGCCGCCGCCGCCGCAGTCGTACGTGTCGATCTGCAGGTTCAGGGGGACACCCTTCACCCCCTTCTGGGAGGAGAAGTCTGTGCTCAGGCAGTTCACCCCAATAAACACCTGCAAGCAGGGACAGAGGATGATGTTTTCAGCACCAACGTTCTCACCCAAGGAAAGGGAAGACAGGATGGGACCAAAGCAGCTGCTGAGCCTCCTCCCACCCCTCCCGGTGCCAGCCCAGCACAGGAGCTGTTGGTTTCCCACTCTGAGCACAGTCTTGTTCCCTCACACCTATTCCAGCTCTTCAGCACTCCCAAAATTCTGCCTGGGGGTGTCCTTGCTGATATTTCTGAGCTTTCATTTGAACAAGGGACCCCCAGAGAGCAGAGCCCCAGAGGAAGGGAGGAGGGATAAACTGCAGCCTCAGGAATTGCACAGCAGTGCTGCTGCTTAAATGAATATTCATCACACACTGGTCTCTTTTATCAGGAGGATGGAGTGAGCTCCAGTGGAAGCTTTTGAAGAAAAGCTGAGCACAGCTAAAATCCACATTTTATCTCCAAATTGCCAACTCATTGGTATGATCTTGAAATTCCTCTGGACTCTGGGGACAGATTTGCAGCTGGAGAAGCTCCCACAGCTCCCTCAGCAAGGCTCCAGCTGAGGATTACAGCCCTGAAACCCAATGTCAGCTCTAGTCAGTACCTGAGTATGGGAAAGAAAATCATTCAACTGTGGTGTGAAGTTTAGTTGGAAGGAGAGAAGTAACAGGTGCCACAGACGACCCAAATTCCTGACCCCTCCTGTCTCACTCCCAGCCCTCTCAGCTCTCTGAAGTCTCACCTTTACCTGCCCCAGGCCAGTGCAGGGACAGAGTTTCTGCTAAGAGTTAAACCCAGTTTTGCTGAGGTGCCCCCAGGGCTTGCCACATACCTGACATATTTCCATTTCTGACAACTTTGCCTTGAAGACATTTGTTAACCTCTTAGGTTGTAAAAGACCCACGTTGCCTTTGGGCTAAAGAAGGGCTTATTGAGATCCCAAAGCAGAGTTTTCCCAAGCTTCAGAGGCATGGGGTATTTATGCTTTCCTTTTTTTCTTTCCTTCATCTGTTTTTACATGCTCCTCTCAATCCACACTCGACACAAAGTGCTAATGAGAGGCTCTGAGGAGACAGCAGAGCTGGAAAGTTGTTGCTCTAAGCTTTATAGAGATTTTAAGGTGAAAAGGGATCTTGTGACCTGCCTGGCTCCTTTCCACATCACACAAGGCACGGGAGGGTGGTCAGTCGTGTCTGCATCCAACTGCTGCCTTGAAAGGAGGGTCTTTGTTCCCTGAGCTGGGGGTTATTTAAACAGGCTTCAGGTACATGTGAGCAGAGCCCTGAGCTTCTGCAAAAACCTTTTCTTCAGAGTTATCCATCAGCACTAAGAAAACATCCCTGAGCCTGTCTGGGGTGTACCCAGTGTGTTTATTAGCTAATGGCAATGCTTAAACACACAGAGAAGCCCCGTGTCCTCCCCGCTGTCCTGGCAGGCAAACACTCCCTGGGGCCGCTGGAATGGCACTGTTTGGATTTGGAACTCTCCCTGTCTTTCAGCTGAGGAGTGGGGGGAGCATCTGGGCCGTCAGGGAGGAGCTGCTGCTGCAGACCAAGGCTTCCCACATCCCTCTCCCACACACAGTCTGTACCTTTGCCTCCTCGTGGACGTTCCACACGAAGGACAGGGCGTTGTAGGCCAACTCCTCGATGTTCTGCACCGTGTTGAAGTTCTCCTTGCAGTCAGCTGGAAGGCAGTGGAGAGGCAGTTTATACTCAGGCTGCAAGACATCCCCCAGGCTCCCCAGCTCCCCAAAATCCTGCCCCTCCAAGGCCAAAAGAAGCCTTGTGATTTAATAAAGTGGTGCCAGGAGTCCCCAGCCCCGCCCAGCTCGTACCCACGTCGATGACCCTCTGCTTGGCCGTGGGCTGGCGGGAGTGCCAGTGCTTCCAGAACTTGAGCTGCTCCGTGGGGATCTTCTCGTTGTCAAAAACAATCATCACCACGCTCTGTAACACAGCCAGGACAGCCCAGGTCAGCACACACAGCAGGCTGGGGCTTGGTGCCTGCATTGCCCTTACCATCCACGCCCTGGCCAAGTGTCACAGTGCCACAGTGCCACAGAAAACAGGAGGTTTTATATCTGGGCAAACTGAGGCAGGCAAGGGAAGGGATTTGAGTCTCAGGGGTGGCTCTGAGGCCTGGCCACACATCCCAGGAACAAGATGGGGAACCTCTCCCCAGCTCAGAGACCTCCCCAGCAGGGTCCCCAGCCAGCCCTGGGCTCGGGAGCCCTTTGTGCACCCCTGGCCTCACTGTGAGAGGTTCCAGCTGCCCAGGGACACGACCTGTGCATCAGAGGATTCCCTTGCTCTGAGTGAATCCATGCCATTCATCCCTTCAAGCCAACACGAGCCACAAAGCCATCACTCATGCTCAGCTCTGTTCCTAGGCCCATGGAATTGCTGCATGTCTGACTCCGCGTGTCAGCAAAATTGTCAGCTTGGCTCTTACCTTCACTTTATTTGAGGACAAGTGTAAACATTTGCTGTCTCCTGCTGTCCGCAGAGTGATGGGGTAGAACTGTCCTTTGTTGAGGTAGGCCATGGGAGAGTCCCCAGACTTGATGTGAATGGCTTTGGGTGACCCCAGCGTGTATTCAAAGTCACTTGTACGGAACAAAGAGAGAATGATGAATAAGCACACGCTGCTGTTTCACTCCAAAAAGCAAAACAAGAGCCGTGGAGGTTACAGGCTGCAGACACTGCACACACAGGAGTTTCTGCTCTGCTCCCCATCTCACACACCCTGACAGCCCCGAGCACCTCCCAGCACAGCACATTCTGATCCTCCCCAACACCCCAGGGAGCAGCAGTTCTCCAAGAGGCTCGTTCTACCCTTTGGTTTTGGCTTAAAAAATCCTGGACATGATTGTAAGCAGTATTTTTCTGTGGATGGCAACAGAACCATTGCTCAACCAACACCATAAACCAAAGCACAGAGAGTAGGTACCAACAATGAGACTTTTACAACGTGCAAAACTCAGATTCCTGTCTCCAAATTCACACCCATAAATGGCTGAGCCAGGAATACTGTCCCTTGATGGTCCTGTCAAAGCAGAAGGACCTGCAGGACATTGCTTGATTATCCAGGTAGAGCTGGACTAAGAAGCCCAGCTTGTGGAACCCTCAACCTGCTGGGCAGCAACTTTAGTCTTAAACTAGAAAAGATTTGTGTGTCACACAAAGGTGTCACTGTGGACAAGGAAATCTGAGAGAAGATCCTCATTTTCAAAAGCTCTTGGGCATCCACCAGCACCTCTGAGCATTCAAACCAGGAGGCCACAGCTCAAGCTGCTTTCTGCTGTGAGGAATCTGAGCAGGAGCCTTCACACAGACCCTCCAAGCGCCCTGTTCAGTCACCAACCCATCTTTTTCCTGCTCCACCTCTGAAGATGGGCTTGGCAGCTCCTCTTATCTAGAGCCAGGAGAGCCAGAGAACTCCAGTGCACAAATAGACAGGGAACAGAGACGAGCTGGTGTCTGTGTGAACATCCCCACGTCTGACAGCTGAGTCACCCAGTCAGCTGACTCAGGAGGCAAATAAAAAGTGGGAGGTGAAATAATGTTACCTGCTGGGAGGTTTGATGCAGTATCTAGAGCAGTGAGGCTCTGCCTGAGAGAGGGGTGGAAAGGAGGAAGACATCCCTCTCGTGTTTTAGGAATGAGAGGCACTGGCACCCTCTAAAATCAAGGTTGACTAACAGTGCTAAGTGAGAACCTAAACCTTAGATTAGGAGGAGGGTAATTATCACCCTCATCAACTGCAATCCTTGTTTTCTCTGTCATTTGCCCCATTCCAAGTAGCCTGTGGGAAGATGGTGCAGCCACCTGGATCTGTCTGTATCACAGGAGCCAGGTAGTGCTCCCTGGGAAGGGGCTGGAACACAAAAAACCCTCACATGGAGACCTCAAGGCCACAGCTCCCCTTGGGCAGGCCAAGGAGCTCATGAGATGTGACCAAATTTACACCAGTTTGTACAGAGAACATGAACTGCTTTGGGTCTAAAAGCTCATGGGACAACAATTTGCTCCCAAGGCACCGGGGAGACACAAATTGTCTCTGGAAAAGCACGAGCTCTATAATTTGCACTGGTCATTGCCCAGACTGGAGTGGGGAGAGGGAAGGGATGAAGTCATTCCCCAGGGAAGGGACACAGAGCCCAGTGTTCACTGGAAAGCCCAAGCCCAGGGACTGGCAGTTACCTCTTCACACCGTCCGTGCTGTAACTCTCGGGGCAGGGCGGCTCCGGCTGTGGCTTGAGGATGTCACTGAAGAGCAGCGACTGCAGACAAGTGCAAACAAAACAGTCAGAAGCAGAACCTTCCATTGCTTTTTCCATCCACCTTCTCCCAGACGCCACAAGAGAGGCCACAGATAAAACACAGACCCCCATTTCAAAGCCTTATCCCATTTCCAAACCCAATGATCCCATGGGAGCAGCATCCTAATGCAAGAGCAAAGCTCCCACTGACTCCAGCATGAGCAGAGCCCAAAGTAGACCCCCAAACTCCTGCAGTGAAAGGGCTCTGACCTCCTGGGGGTCCTCTTTGAAGGTGCTGTCTGGCTGCCACCGCTGCTGCGCCGGGGCCATGGGGAGGCTCTCGAAGAGGGAGTTCAACGAGCTGTTGTCGTACACATCCCCAGCAGGGACCAGGTAGTTGTCTGGGGTGGCCTCCAGCTTGCTGGTGCCTGGAGGGAGCAGGGCTGGCTTGTGAGGGGGAGGAGGAGGAGGGACGCCTTCGAGACTCAAGCCATTCTTCTTCTGTGGCTCACAGTAGTCCTGGGTCATGGAAACGTTCTCAGACAGGAGCTTCATGAGATGGGCTGAGCCGTCGAAGGAGGCGATCTCCGGGTCGTAGTCCATCCCGTGGCAGTGCCTGGTGGAGAAAGGGGCCTTTCTCAATCTGAGCCAGAGGTGGACAACCCCAGCAAGCTGTCACAGCAGGAACCAAGTGCCTTGATGTGCTGCTGGGGAGCAAACTGCACAGGTGACCTTGAGTCAGCTCCTGCTTGGCATGGGAGACCTGACAGGCCCCTGGGTGATCTCCACCCACACCTCCCAGTGCAATCAGCAAGAGCCAGAGGTGCTCAGCAGATAAGGGATGATCACATGGGATCAGAGAATATGATTTAGATGTGGTTTGAGGCTGCACATCCAGGGCCTACATCCATTATTCCTTTATTTAGGCTATTAAATGCTCAGAGCAGCAGGGACAGTAATAAAGATAACTGGCTATGTGGTCTTTGCATCTCAGCCTTTTTAGGGCTCGTTGATGCTTAAAGTTGATTTTTTTTAATATATTCTGGTTTTTTGGGTTTTTGGTTGTTTTTTGTTTTTTTTTAAGGAAAAACAATTCTCGTACAAATTCACAAACTCCAGGAGCTTAGGAAGCAAAATTCCCAGAGAACAAGATGAGTGAAAATCTAACAAGGCTGCAGTGTTGGAAGTGGCCTCTTCAGAGCAGAAAATACTTAAAGTGCAGGAGCTACCAAGTGATAAAACCCTACAAAACCACCCTCCTTGCACAGGGAAACCATCCCTTTGTGCAGCATCCCAAACTGGTCCCTCCTGCAGCAGTGACTCCATGACCTGCTGACTCTGCAGCTCTGGCTGAGCTGGGAAAAGGGGATTTACTGCCCCTGTTACCAGGCTCAGAAAACACACCAACCCCCACAATAGCAAGCCCTTGGCAGCAGGAGCCACCCCAAGGGTGAGCCAGGAGCTCCCACCCACTTCAAGCTTCACCTTCAGGTATTTGTTGAAATATCCACACTTAATAAAAATCATAGCACTGCCCAGAATGCAGAGGCCTCTCAGAGAGGAGAAATCAGCTCAACTCAGTTTACTTATGAAGAAGGAATGAAGTATCACTCGAGAGGCTTATTCTGTCAAGTAGTTAAAAACTGACGACCAGAAAAGGTTGCCAAAGTACACAACATCCAGGGGAGCTGAACTCACAGTGGCAAATGAGCCATTAATTTAATAGTTAATTATCTGAAAACCTCAAAGGACAAATGGAGTCACTGGAAGAGAACCCCAGGAGACTGTAAGGAAGTGAAACAGAAACCTTTCTCAGCCCAGGGAATGGGAGAGGACTTGGCCATCCCCTTCTTGCTGCCAGTGCTTAATCCTTTTGCCCTTTCCAGCTGTCATAAAGCAGGAAATAAAGACAAATTCTTCAGCTGCTGCAAATCAGCACAACCCCTCTGAGCACAGCCAGACAGATCCTCAGGTGTGTAAATGGGTGTAGCTCCATTTATACCCGCTTGGGATCTGGCCTAAAGAATTTTAATGTATGTCTCAGGGTTAATAACCTGCACTGTTGTTGGTAATAACACTGTGCTTTGATGTCTATTTTATGCAAGCTAAGAGCCCCATCCTGCCAGCAGCTGGAGGAGAGGGAGACAGCTACAGAGAGCACAAACTGCAGCCAACCTCTTTCCTAGTTCGTTGCGTCCCATCATTCCAGCTGGAAGAATCCTCTTCTCCTTCGGGACCTGGAGTGAGGCAGAACAAAGGGTTTGTTTATTGTTAGATTTTATTAATGGAAGACAGAGGCAAAAATTAGCCTTGTCTGTGAGCAAGTGAAGTCTCAGAGATAAAACACTGTGTGAATAACAAACACAGCAGAGCTGGGCTCTCCTGCTGGGTTGCTGCCATGGATTCCCAAGTAACCTTAGGCAAGCCACATCATCTTGTTCTGGGAAGGACCTTCAAAAGCACCCAAGTGAGTGGGAACATCAGTCCTATTGGTTTCAATTAGGGATAAATCATATCCACATTTCTTGAAGCTCCATCCTACAGCAGCACTGGAAAAATAAAGCTGCTGGGGTCTGCTATTCCAGCCCCGTGTCTCTCAAAACCTGTGGGGTGAAAAACCCACCAGCTTGAGACTCAAGGCACCTGGGTTCAGTTTTTCAACATGTTCTGGATTCCCTCAAAGTGGTGGTTTGTGCCTCAGTTTGCCCCCTGTGTGCCCTGGGGATCATTGTGGCACTGGGGGTCTTGTTACACAAACAACAGGAGGAGCTCAGGAGATGGGTCCCCTCCTGAGGTGCTACAGATTTTACACACATTTTACACATATTTTACACATATTTTCCCTTCACACTTCTCCTCTGGGACCAAAGACCCCCAAGCCCCATTCCCAGGGGGATGTACCATGTAGTAGTCGTAGAGGAGGCTCAGGGCGGCCACGCTGTCGTCGTCCCCGTTCACCCTCATCATGGCCTTGGTGGCTGCAGTCAAGGGGTTCTCCAGGTAGGTTTTCCAGGCTTCATCTTCATTGGTGTAGGGGAATTTCTGGAAGTTCATGGTGTCATTCTTCATCAGGCGCACAGACCTAAAACTGAGCCACACAGAGGGAACCGGGAGTGAAGGATGAGAATTTTCCACTGCCATGTCCGTGTCACCCAACTGGGCACACAAAGGGCTTCCCAAAGGCACTCTGGAATGGAGGAGGGATGATTTCCTTGTCCTTAACTCCCAGAGTCTTTGGGAATACCAACTCTCCTGCCTGTAACTCTGTCCAAAATCAGGCCATGCAGGGGCAGCTGTGCCTCTGCTCCCTCCTCCTGCCCTGCGGATGCAAAACCACGGCATCATCTGCACCTGCTCCTTCCTCACCACCAGCCACTCACATCACACACATCACAGGGGGATGTTGGTCAGTAAAAAGGGATCAGGAAACTCACAATTTTTCCTTGAATTTGGAGCTACAGGCCAGTGCAACCCACAATTAGGCACTGTCACTCCGTGTTCAGAGAACCTGCCCTGCCCAGACGAAACCAAACCTTATCCACTTTCTTTGCTGAAGTTCACGGGTTTTAAATTTAGTCCTAATCTAAATTAGGGTTTTTTTTCCATCATTTGTGTGTGATTTTTCTCTGAGGGAAGCAGACAGGCAGATCACAACCCCCTCCCTTCCACTAAAAAATTCCTGGCAGAGGTGAGGCTCATGGGACTACGTGAGCCGGGAAGCAACACACCAAAATAATGCCCTGCCTGTCCTCTCTTCTGGCACTTTCTCCAGGCCTCTCCATCTTATGTTAATAAACTGTCAGACACTTAATTACCCAAACATTGGTCATCTTTCCTTTTCCTCCAGCAAATCCTACCAGCAGCCAGCACAGAAGTACCTCCGTGCATTCCCTGGGTGCTCCGTGCTGGAGGTTCCCCCTGCTCAGAGGGCAGAATCATGGAATCACAGGATCATTAAGGTTTGAAAAGACCTCCAAGATCATGGAGTCCAACCTTTGACTGAATATCCACCAAACCACAGAGGATGAGCCAGTGGCTGTGCTCCTGTCACACCCTTCAGCCACGTGTACACGGTGTCACCACCACAGCTCACACTATTCAGCATAAAATAACAAGTCCATGGACAAAAATTACTTCTTACTCCAAGTGGAAATGCAGAGGAGGGTCAGACAGGGGTTTTTTAGCAGAATAGGTTTAAAAAGAATCATAAGAAGATTTCTTTAAATCTCCAAAGTCGCCAAGAGCCAGCTGGGGTTAAATCATGACATGAGTTGCTGATGTATTTTATGGGAAGGTGAAGAAAATCTACAGGAGTTAAGGCAGTGAATGCTGCATTTTAATGGCATTTTTATAAGGAATATGTTGTTTTCATTAAGCTACTCTCCTTGTGTTTATAATAAGTCCTGGTCTAGACTTTTAAGTGAATCATTGGGAGAACAATAATTCCTCTTGAAAGGAACCTGGCATCTCTGAAACTCTCCATGACTGGAAACCCTGAGAGGTACTGCCAGCCTGCATTGTGGGAGCTGCCCACGCTGGCAGGGGCAAAGCTGAGGGCTCAGGAGATGCTCCTGGGGTGGAACCTTAGAAAGGCATGGAGGTGGACCTTGGATGGGGTGAAGGATGCTGGTCCATCCTCCCTGGCAGCCTGGCTTCACTCCTGCACACCCCCCAGTCTCTCCCACTGCCACGTCTCCAGCAGGGAACACACTTATAAACCACACAGGGATAGCTTTGGTGATGCTGCTGAGCTCTCCTTGGCTGAGCAGCAGGGATGGGGCCATCAAGGGCTGTCCCTGCTCTCCTTGTCACCTTGTATTAAGGAATAAGTTGCTCTTCCCTCCACACCTGAGCTGCACGGGAGAGAAGCTGGAAACAGCTCTGCTGGTGGCCCGAGGCACCCAAATCCCGCTGGTTTCTGTGCTCACGTGGTTGAGCTCAGGCTGGTCCAGGGAGCAGCTCTTCCACCTGCTCCCCTCGCCCAGCAGGATAACGGGGATGCTGAGTTTGCTCCTCCTCTCCCTCACGCCGGGGTGATGCACCAGCACCATGAAACCTCAGCGGGTGGTTGGGGAGTTTCGTTGTCTTTAGCGTTTCTCACGCAGCCCTCCCTCCCTCCTTCCCTCCCTCCCTCCTTCTCTCCCTCCTCCCCTCCAGTGCCGCCGCTGTCTCCGAGCAGAGCAGTCGCCGTGACTCAGGTTTCGCTGCTGCCGACTCGGCGATGGGCTGTTGGGTCCTGCCTGGACAGGAATCCTCACCCGCTCTCAATCCCATCTTCTCAAGGAAGAACAGGCAGCACCAGGGCTTGCTCAGGGTGAGACTCGGCTCCTATCACTTGTAATCAACACAGATAAACACACCGGGGCCAGATGTAGCAACAGAGCATTCAGGAGCTTGAAAAAGCAAAGATATGACAAGGGGAAAAAAAATGCTTTGGAGCTTTACTCTCCCTCACCCGAAGCATTCCTTGTGTGACTCCCTCCTGCCTCTCTGCCTTGTCACCTTGTCAGCATTTCTCACCTGCTCTGCACTCTGGGGGCAGAGGAAGTTTGGGGGGGATAGCTTGAGGTCTCAGTTAATGAAGAACACAAGTCTGAAAAGTGCCCTTGGACCCAGCATCTCATTTTCAGATGTGGCTTCATGGGGCAGCTCACAGACATCTCCCCCTCATCCCTGCCTGCCCCACAACTCTGCTGGGACAAACCATCCTTGGAGCAGAGTGGGAAACCTGCCTCACCCTCAGCCTGGCACACAGCAAAGGCACTGTCCTAAAGTGAACTTGAGAGAGCTGAAATGTGGGCACACTTTGCCTCGTGGCACTTCTGTCACAAAGCAGAAACTCCAGGGATGGGAGGATTAGGACAGCAGCATTTTAGGATACTCCAGTAGGACCACTGGGAGCTTCAGGCACCCTGTGGTGCTTAGAACCCACTGAGGACTTGGACAGAGGTGGAATGACGGGGACTGCACATTTATTCCACCTTGTTTCTGTTCCAGAATCCGTATGATCCCTGAAGTCACTGAACTACGTGATTGGAGCCACGGAAATCACCTCAGCACACTCTGCAGATGAGGTGCAGGGCAGACCCCACCCCATTTACTTTTCCAGCTCTGCTCTGACCCTGCTCCAGAAGGTCAACAGGGCTAACCAGTACCTGAGAAGAGAGGGTGATGTGAGGAGATAAGCAGATGTGGTGATGTGTTTAAGGCACCTTTTTGACACCAGATGCATTTCAGTCCATGACATGACAGGATCCCGTCCTGTCAGTTTGCTCCCACAGCACCTGAGATTGCACAGATCGCATCAGGAACCTTCTGTGCAGGGCAGATGCAGGAAAGAGGCACCCAAATCCAGATCCAAACACACCTGAACTTTACTTTCCTCGCTCCCTGAGGTGCCCCTTCCCTGTGGCTGGGCTGTGTTTGCCCATTGCAAACTCCCTGCTGTGTTTGGCAAAGCAAAGGCTCCTTTCCCGGTGCTGTGGCTCAAACCCAGGGAAACACAAACACGTGGGACCTGCAGCCTCCTTCCCTCCCTCCCTCCCTCCCTCCCTCCCTGCCTGCTGGAGCCTCGGGGTCATGTGCAAAGCAGAGCAGGGTTTTGGGAAGGGAGCAGCCTGTTTGTTTCCAAACAGTTCTGAGTTTGACACAAGGTGATCCCGGCCCCCTTTCCCGCTCCATCCCACCCCATCTCTGTTTCCACTGTTTATCTGCCATAACAGTGGCCTCCTGGTGATGAATAAACACTCAGGGCTATGCTGAAACAGGAGAATGTGCCCAAAGGGTCTCGGTGGGGAGATCAGCCAAGCAGGAAAGAAACCCTTGTATTCCTTTTGCCTTTTGTTGGGTTTCTGTGGGAGGTTTTGCCGGCCTTTAAGCTTTGTGTTGCTTGTCTTTGTTCTCTCCCCTACAACTGATTAAGCCTCCAACCTAAATATCAACCGTGCCAGATGCTGATGGCTACAGAGCAACACCACACTGTAAGTGGAGCAGGGAATCCATGGCAACCAGCAGCAGGAATTCAAAGCCACAGAATAGAGACCCTGGCCTGGAGGACTTTAGGGGTACCCCAGGCAGCTCAGGAGGGGTCTTTCTTTAGCTCTGGATTTGTGCACTGCACTCACCTCCCTCTTGAATAACCCTGATGGTTCCCCAACAGCCTCTTATCAGAAATACAGGGAGGGTCAACACTGCACTGGAGAGAGCAAGGCCAGTGAAATGCTTTCTGGAGGAGATTTTAGCCTGTAAACCCTTGCCAAGGAAGAAGAGCATCCCACAAAGTGGCCTCGTCACCAAAGCCAAACTTCTCAGCTAAATTCTGATTTTACCCTTTCTGCCCAAGTTCAATAAACAAGCACACCTGGAGACAATGTGACAGCACAGCCAGCAGTGAGTGTGTTGTCACAGGCCCATTCCCAGTCGGGCAAAAATTCAAACGGAGACAGAACCAGGAAAAAAAAACAGAGAAAGAAACACAACAAACACAGACTAATGACACAGAGCTCTGCCTACATGCCAAGTACAACAGAGTGTCAATCCATAGGCAAAGGCCCAGGATACCATAATCTCACAGCCCCTGACCTGCTCTGCTGAAGGGATTGGAATATTTTCTCTGGCAGCTGGAAACAATGTGGGCTCTGTCACTGGTTCTGCAGGGGCATTTCAGGTTGTGCCCCTGGGGCAGTGCGGGTTGTTAACTCAGCACAGCCTGGTGCTCCCAGCCATCCCTCAGCAAAGGCTCACCCCCAGACAGAGCAGGAGCTTCTCTTTTCCCTGGAAGCCCCGTGTGGCACAGGCACGAGCCAGGAAACCCATCCCAGCCAGCCTGGGCCTGGCACAGGGGCACAGCACAGGGCAGGGGCTGCAGGGAGAGCAGAGCAGGAAAGTGCCATGGATGGGATGGGAAGAGAAGGGGCCATCATGAGCATCTTTGGGAAGTGGCTCCTGGTTCCCAAAAGGGCTCAGTGGGTGGCCAGTGGAGCTCAGCACCCCAGGAAGGTGGGTTGGTTCTGGCCATGCCATGGGGAGGGTGTGGTTTGTCCTCCATGGGATGTGATGGGATGGAGCAGGGGGGGACTGGGGATGTGCTGTGCTGGAGCCAGAGCCCTGCCAAGCTCTTGGACTGAATCCCCCAACTCCAGCTCTCTGTGGAGCTGGAACCAGCTGGAACAGTTTGCAGGGTTGAATCTGTGGTGGAACCAGACAAACCATCCAGGGGCTACCTGGGGAATATCCAAGGAACTCAGCTGTCTCCTGGCCTTTTTAGGTTACTTAAAGCTCTTTAGGACCCTTAAAACCCTTAAACTCAATATTCTTCCTTTTTTCCACAGTAGCCTAACTCCCTGCTTTTGTAGCTCTCCACTCTCCCAGGAGGAGAACCCGAGGCACAGGGATGTTTAAAATGCCTTATCCCAGGCTGCCCAGCCAAGATGAGAGAACAGAACCAGCCCTGAACCTCTGCTATAAACCTTCCCATTGCACTGGTTCCTGCCTCCTCAGCCTGCAGGGCTCCGGGAGACAATCCACTGCTGAGTGATGTTTGGGGGACACCAGCTGGTTTTGTGTTTTACCTGATAACATCACCCTTGAGGGATCCACCCACACAATCCCATTTCACAAATGATTCCTGCTTTAGTGCCTCCCCTGCCTAACAAAACAAATTACAGCACAGAATTAGTTTGCAGTTCAGGAATTACGGCTGATTTTTTTTTTTTCCCCCAGAAGCAGTTTGTGATGTCAGACGGTTCCTTTCTGGGGTGCCCTGAGTTTCAGGACCATCTGCCTCCAAAGGGAGGGCACAAAAACAGGCCCTGAGCATCTGCTGCCACCTGGCACTTGGGGAATATCAGTGTAAACTTCACCCTCTTTCTTATTTTCATTATGGACAGTTAAGATGCCTTATATACATGTATTCATGGACACAAACCTTCATCTCACCAACACACAACACACTCTGCATTGAAGCTCCAGTCCTTCACACAACATAAAGAAGAATATACACAATGAGAAGAGTTTCATAACTCCAAGAGTTTAGGTGCTTTCAGGTTTTTTTTGTTTGTTTTCAGTGCCTATGAATTTCTCTCCTGGCTTTCACATGCAAAATCCTACCTCCTACTTGCCATTTTATTTTTTCATTTTTGTTAGTCCCTAACTCCACGAGCTTTGGCTTTTAAATAAAATAAAATAAAAAAAAAATCAGTTTTACATGACTTGGATTAAAAAGAAAACAAAACAAAAATGGCAGCAATAAAGGGACGTGAAATCTTCTGTAAGAAAATTTGTTTCTTTTTTGCTGTTCTTCAGGTAATCTGGTTTTAATCCAGTACTGAGAACAGAGCCCAGTTTTACCCAAGTTTCCATGTTTCCCTCATCACAACCTATCAGAGGATCCTGCAGTGACACACTAAATGATGTTTCTGTGTGAAAAAGAAGAATTAAGGAATTAAGAATTAAGGAATCAGTGAGAGCAGAGATGGACATTGACCCCCCGGGAGGTTTTAACTCCAGAACCCTGGTTTGAGCCTCGGGCTCCCAACGTGCCCCAAGAGCCAACAGGACAGTTGGTCCTCCTGTTTTAGGCTGGGATGTGCTGACCTCTCCCTACTGCCTGCAAGTTCAGTCAGGGATCAAACTTGGCACCTGGATTTTGGGCTGGCTGAAGGTGAGCCCTGTTGCCCAAGAGGCTCCAGGAAGCCGTGTCAGGGCAGGACACTCCACACGGAGCAGCTGCTCCCCTGCCCTGTCCTGTTCCATCCTTGCTCCTCCCTCAGCTGCACCATGGACTGTCTGCAGAGCTGGGACACAGCCAGGGTGGGCTCTGCCCTTTGGTTTTTATCTCTGTCTTCCCATCCTGGAGGGATTTTTCATTCCGGGGAACGTGCCTGGCTGATGCACTCTGCACATACCCTCTAAGCTGTTGTGATTCAGAGTGTCCTGTGAACACACACCCCAAGGTCAACAAGGCTTTTGCTTTGCTGGTTAATAGAAAAAAACCCAACAAAACAACAAACCAGCATAATGTGCTTCAAACAGTGTTTTTGCCAAACAAAAGTGATTCATCCCATTGCAGGTATAACCCTATAAAACAGGGCATTTCTGGAGAGCAAGTGTAAGCATCACCACTTGGACTGCAAAAAGCAGGAGGATGAAAAGAAGCAAAAAGTTGACAGAGCAGGAGGCTGGAAGCTGGGTAAATGACAGCTGCTCTTGTCCTCTGAACACTCGTGGTTAGGAACATGCTGGGGATAAGGACTATTTCTGGATCAGAGCTACCCCTCACCCCCCCCCATAACCAGCTACCAGCCAGAACAACATCAACACCTAAAGAACAACAAGAAACAAATCACGACAGAACCATGGAATGGTTTGGGTTGAAAGAGACCTTAAGGATCATCCAGTTGCACCCCCTGCCATGGGCAGGGACACCTTCCACTAGCCCAGGTTGCTCCAACCTGGATTTGGACACTTCCAGGGATGGGGCAGCCGCAGCTGCTCTGGGCAACCTGTGCCAGGGCCTCCCCACCCTCACAGGGAAGAATTCCTTCTCAATATCCAATCTATATCCATCCTTTTCCAGTACTGTCTTTCACATTTCTCATCTTTCAGACTTGGCTGTTAGCAATGGAGCCTCAGATGGAATATAACCATATGTTAAATAATCAGTTCCAGTGATTAATGTGTTTTTCATCCCTGAGCACACACTACTCCAGGATCCCTCTCCCTGCCAGTCAGCTGAACCAAAGTGCTCACAGGTGCAATCCAAGTGCATTTCTGGATGAATACTTGACAATGATCAACAATTGAAACACCAGCCAGAACAAAGCAGGAGAAGATCCTCATCAGTGTGACTGTCTCTATTCCACAGATTTCCCTGGAATCATTCCTATGTACCAATCAGTTGAAAATGTGACCCAGAGCATCAAAGCAGAGATACTATGTAAATGTTGATTTACCCCTGCTTTGAGTCTGGAGTTTATTCAGAGGGCTTTTACTTCTTTGTTGGGAATTGCATAGCAGTTATTTGATTGTTGCTTCTTTAATTTACAAATCTCTCCTTCTCTTTACATAACTTGAAAAAAAAAAACCAACTCCAACTCAGCCTCCCTTGAAAGCTCACTTGCTCCAGCTTGGTTATCCCTTGTGTGCTTTGCTGCCAGGATTTTATAAAAGGGCTTTAACTTTTCATTCACCAGGAGCATAACTCAAGTTTTAATAACACACCTTATGCATGACAAAAATTTGCTTCTGGCGATCATGGTTTCGACCACAAAACCACAACTGGGAGTAACTCCTGGTTAACTCTTTCAAGCCCACACACTGCCAGAGTTAGACAGAAGTTCAGCTTAGAAGACTATGGAAATTATCAGTTAGAATATTTTACAATAGGCAAAACATCCCATTCTCCCATGGCACACCAGTCTCTCCCCAGTCCTTCCTGTGAAATTAAAGTCCCAGAGGGAGAGATGAGATTATTCCCCCTGTCATTTTGGGTGACAGGACCAGTCCATGGGGATATCACAGCTCCCTTAACATCAGCCACATCTGGGCACATGTTCAGGGCTCAGATCCATCCTCCGAGGTAGGGAGTGGATAAAGAACCACTCCAGATCCTCCAAACGCTGCTCCTGGTGTCTGGAAAGCTACACCCAGGAGTTCACAGCTCCTTCAGAGCCCCATTGCTCAGATGAGGGGCTTTAGCAGCTTCTTCTTAAGGTTCCTCCTCCCCCTGACACCTTTTCCCCCCCCACAATAAACCCAAAGCTGAAGGTTTCAGCCATTCCTTTGGTCCCAGCTCTCTTATCTCCTATCAGTGCTCCCCGTCAGCCCCCGGGGAGTTTTCCATGAGGTGCTCCAGGCCCATTGTGATCCCAAAAGGTCCCCCCGGGGAAATCCTGCCCCCCTGCCCAGGCACCAGCGGGATGGGGTTGCTGCACCCACCTCCCGAGGGTATTTTCCCCCTCCCAGTGAACTAAAGCGGAATTTTCACGGAGATCTGCAGGCGGGATCAATTTATGGAAAAACCTTGCACAGGGCCCTTTACCTTCAGGGGTGACCAGACACAGCCCCATCCCGGGGGTCTGTCCTAAAGATCGGCCTTTGGAGCCGAGATCCGAATGACAAAGGCGGTGCTGCTCCCTCGGCTCCCCCTTCTCCTGCCAAAGGCGCGGGGTTAACGGCCCGTTAGCAGTGCAGGACTCAAACAACCGTGTAATTCAGCAGGCAACGTAATGGCCCGGGCCCTAATTAGTGATAAATACATCAATGTCCCTCCGCAGCCCTTCGCACACACTCCGGGCACTCTGAGAGAGAAACGCGACTCCTGAATCTATAAAGCATCACCTGTCAGTTACCCAGAAACTTCAGAAAGGGAAAACTTGAAGTCACTGGCTCTTAATCAATCCAAGCAGATTGATCCCAGCATTTACATAAAATAATAATTACTGCTGCGCCTTTTCAGGGTTCTTAATTAGGAAGGGATTAGCTGACACAGCAGCTCTGCCAGGCTTGTAAACACACACACACAGAGGCATGTGGTTTTCATCCAAAAAAACACCTTCCAAAGCACCATATCTGTAATCATACCTGTGTGTGTATATATATATATATATATGGACATAGATTTCTTGCTAAATTATTTCACAAGTATTTCACACAAGGTTCTACACCCAGACAGCTCTATACCACTGGACTGACAGCAGCATTACCCAGCATTATTCAGTATTCCTTCAGCCTTTCCTACACCCTGTCATACCAATGTGACATTTGTTTGCTTTTTATTTCAGAGGTGTGAGGCATAACATGCTGTGCTGATACCATCAGCCTCCAAAGTCCAAAATGTTTTGGAACTGCCAAAATTAGAAGGGAGAATTATGCAGGATCAATATGTTGCAATGCTTTTTCTTGTTAAAAAAAAAAAAAAAAAAAAAAAAAAAAAAATAAAAAGAAAAAAAGGAAAAAAATAAAAATTCAAAAAAAGTTTTTTGGTAGGGTCACAGTGGGAATCCATTTACTTAAAAAAAAAACCAAAACAACAAACAAACAAAACAACCGAAAGCAAAACACAGATCCTCCCAAACAAGCAAACAAACCCCAATAGAAATTCCTCCAACCATGACCAAAAAAAAAAAAAAAAAAAAAAAAACAAAACACCCCCCCCCCCCAAAAACTAGAAACTGGTAAATACTGTGGAAGGCATTTTCTAAAATTAATAAAATAAAATAAAATGCTGTAGCTCCTGTCAGGTTTTGTTGGATAGAGGCAGAGCAGACTTGCCTCTAGACAGAAACCCCATGTGTCAAGTTTTAGGCTGGGGATGAAAAGGAACCAGGACTTTAAACAACTCCTAAATAAAACCACTACGAAATGATTCCTCCTCAGAGCAGCAACAGGTCACCGAGGGACAGAAAGTGTGGAAAACGTTTAAGCTGCACTTGCCAAGAGCTGGGCAGGCAGAGAACTCAGGAGTCTCCTCCAGCGCCGGAGCAGCCCCGGCAGGAGAGGAGAGAGAGAGAGAGAAAAAAAAAAACCAACTCCACTTACTCAAGTTCATTGGACATATTTCCCCTGGGTCTCCCAAATCCTCGCAGACAGCTAATCCCGGTGACCGCTCTCTTCTAGTTCCTGCTGAAGACAGACATTGCCTGCGAAGTGTTTGATTTATGCGGAGGTTTCCCGTGCAGGTATTTGGCTGACAGGTGGGTCGGAGCCGGGATTGGCTGCCGGGACAGGTGCCCTGGGACAGGTACACCCAGACAGGTGCAGCGTAACCCTCTGCCTGCCGGCCCGCGAGGGTGGGGACGGGGCGGTGGGTGGGGAAGGAGGGAAAAGCCCTGCGGGGGGAAGGAGGCAGGATAAAGGAGTGGAATCAGGTATTCAGCTGGGTGATAATTAGTTTCAGCTTGGTGGACGCGTTCCCATCTCCCGCGATGCCAAGGAACTGTCATTTTTATAAATCAGGGGGTTGATTTGTCCTTTGCTGTTTCTTTATATATAAATACACAGATAAAAATACATACTATGTATATATATAAGGGAATGAATTAGGGAAGAAGAAAAGGCTCTTATTTCCTCTCATTCCTATGTGGTAGTTGTACAGGATAACCCTTTCTTGCCTTTCCTCACCTTCCCTCAGCTGCTCACTCCAGAATGTCTCCGTAGATGTGGAGGCTTTTCCCCCCCCCCTCCTTAAAATTTTCCTCTTAAAAAAATAACTTTAACCCCCCCCTCCTAACTTTAGAAGCCAAGTCATGCTGGCCCAGGGAATCCTTGCATTACACTGGATGTGTAAGGAGCAGGTCTGTGGGATGACCTCTTTCCATACCGTTCACTCCTGCCTTCTGCCGAGCGTTATTCCAGCGGGAAGTCCGGGCACCGTTTTGGGAACTGGCTGCGGGAATACCACCCGGGCAACACCTCTGTAGCAACTCACCTGTAAATGGGGAAAAGGTTTTATGCAACAGAACAAAACTCATCGTGGATTCAAGCCCTCTTGTTGGATGGTTTCTGTCATCCGTGTTGCAATGGGGAGGCAGAGGATGGGCTCAGCCGTGACTCAACGTTGACTGGATTTGGAAGGCAGGAGAGGATTTTACGAGGCAAGTTGATACAAGCCTTAAAACAAAGGGAAAAAGAAAGGCTTCCACCCCTCGTCCTCACCTCCCCATCGTGTCTCACTCACTGACTGTCCCACTGGGCTCCTGCTCAGCAGGTGAACACAGGTTTGGAGGTTTTGGAGGTGCTCACATAACAGTCAGAGCAGCTCTCCCCGGTGACAAACAGCCTCCCCAGCCCACTGGGGCAGGCACGAGGCGTGTCCACACAGGCACAGGTGAAGGCAGAGCACATTAATTTGGGTACAACACCCTCTAACACATCTCTGTGGCTCCTGGCTCAGCAGGGCCAGCTCGGAGGGCAGCACGAGGAGTGACCCTGGTGTATCTGCTGATAAGGACCTGCTGGGCTGAGCTTTGTCTGAGCCAGCAATGATCCCCCTCCACTCTGCTGTGTGAGCTCCTGCCTGCCAGGCACCCAGGGGCTGGGCAAAGGCTGTTTTCTGGGGATGGAAACCAAAGGTCTGGAGCAATGCAAACTCCATTTGGGATTGCTGGAGAGCACCAGCTGCCAGAAGCTCGCACAGCACAGGACAGCAATACCCAAAAGTCAGGTGCATGAGGGCTGGTGATCAAACCAATGCCATAGCACAGACCTTGCAGTGCTGAGAGTACAAAGAAAGAACAGAAAAGAACCCATATAGAATTATAGAATCACAGAGGGGTTTGGGTTGGAAGGGACCTTTAAGATAATCCAGTCCCAACCGCCATACCAAGTGCAGGGACATGTCCTGTTAAGCCAAGGAAAGCACAAATCTTATGCAGTCGTGGCATTAGTTGATCAATATTCTGATTATATGTCCAAATTAAAGAAGCTTTGCTCAGTTCATGATGACCAGAGTCACAGTCCTGAGTACTTGTCCTTTACCAAGACCCAGGCAGAGAGTATTTCACTGACTCTGGGTAGTGCAGAGCAGCACCATCCCCTGAGGGGATTTCCAAGTTTCTTCTGACCTTTCAGTGAGACTTACTGAATTCCAGCAACAAAAGTGAAGGAGGAGAAAACACTACCTGAGCCAGCCCATGCAGGGGAACAGCAGGGCATGGGATTCTGACCTCTGTGGGGAAAAGCCCATGTCAGAGAAAAGAGAAGGAGAAACGTGTCTGGCAAAGCTGAGCAGTGACAGGCTTTGCCCAGGTGAAAGGTGTCCTGTGCCACCAGTGCCAGGCCAAATCCACCTCTAGATTTGGTTCAGGTTTTCAGCCTTGGCCTTTTGCAGACCAGCAGGGATGACACTGCTGCTTTAGGAGAGGGGACAGGAGAAAAATGAACCCACCAGACCCTTCTGCCTGCCCAGAGCCAAGGTCTGTGACTAATGTGCTTCTGGCACAGCCTTGGCTCCACCTCTGGGGGTCTAAGCCCACCCCTGCTTCACTTACAGCTCAACACCACTCGGGTGGAACTGGGACAGACAGGGCCACTCTGGCCTCACCAGGCTCCTGGTGCTGCCTGACAGTCTCTGGCAAGGCTTTGTGCCCTGTCTGGAATCTGCCTGAGGAACCACGAGGTCCCTAGTGGGAAGGCAAAGCACAGATTCTCCTTGAACAAATTCTCTGGGATTCCCCGAGGACAGCTGTGAATGACTCTCTTAGTTTTACTAATTCTGCTTTTTAGCATTAAGTTTCTCCTTAGCTTTGCTCCAGGACTTCACCTTTTTTCCTGAGAGGATCTTACTGAACAAGAGCCTTGGCCAGGCTGGAAGACACGTGCTGGTTCTCACATCCAGCCTCATTCCTCATGCAATTCCCTGTGTCCCTGTCCCCAGCACTGGGGGCTCTCCCAGCCCCTGGGAATGACAGTGCCTGGGGAGCACCACTCCCAGCACCAACCTGCCCCTTCTGTGGGGCTGTACATGTCTGGCTGCTTCTGGGTACCACCAGAACTCTCTCAAACACCTTTTCAAGGCCAGAGGAAAATGTTTCCCTCTCCCCACCCATCTTCCCCCTGACAGGACCCTCACAGCCCACCCTGAGCCAGCTTTAGGCCAGCCCAGCAAGCACCAGTGTGGGTGTGATGTGTCCTGGTGGGAAGCAGGGACAGCCCTCCCCACCTGGGCACTGAGCTGCCTCCTCCACCAGCTCCTGCCAGACGGGACCACCCCTGCCCTGCCCCTTCCATCCCCTCTTTTCTGAGATAATGTGTGTGTTTTATGGCGCCTGAGAGGCCTCCAGGCCTGGACGCCCAGACAATCCCTTTGACTGTGATTTCAGTATTTCTAATTATTATTTTCTCTCTCTCTTTTTCTTTTCTTTTCTTTTTCTTTTTCTTTTTTTTTTTTTTTTTCATTTATACTCCACCCTCCAAGAGTATCTGGTGAGGGGGTGGGTTTAGAAGAAAGAGACCAAGAGATACATTCTCCCTGCACAAAACCCTCCCACTTCCCTTCCACTCCCCTGTTAAATATACCTTGGAACAAAAGCCTTTTATGATGCTCTAAAAATAAAGCATGCAGCAGTCAAGACAAACAGCAAGGTTTGGAAGAGAGGGCCAAATTTTGCTCACAGCTACACCCTCTCTAAGGCAACAGGGTTGCACTCGTGTTTGGCTTGTTAAACCCTCTTTAAACATCCAGGGGCAGACTGTGATTAGCTGCATTTCATTGGGGACAGATCAGCAGCTCCGTGACTGAGGACAACATCACTCAGTGGGTCTCCAGCCCTCAGGAGAGGGCTGGGGCTGCACCTGGAGGAGCTGCCCAAGATGCACACTGGCCCTGTGTCCATGACATCCCAATATTCCAATTTTTCCCTCCCCTGTCAATGTGCAGTGTGACCTCTCATAAGTCATTCCGCACTCCCCGTTCCCAGCCTGGCTTCTTTTCTGTATAACCTGCAAGAAACTTCAAAGCAAGGGCTTTAATCCCTTTAGGATACACAGCTTTTCCCACTGACAGCTGTCAAACATCCTCTCCAGCTGTCCCGTGATGTGCCAGGAATTTCAGCTGTCTTTGACCAAAGGTTATTAAAACACTTCAACAATTAATAGTCAGTAAGAGGAAGCAGCCTGGAGCAGGTTGAAGTGAGCTGCTCTCCAAAGGGAGATGTGGCTGCTTCAGGTGCTTTTCCAGCAAAAAGCACAGCTTGTGCCATGTAAGTTTGTAGAGACCTTTGATATCCAAAGCAGACAATCTTTCCCAGTGTCTCCCACAGCCTTCTCCTTGGGAAGGCAGAACAAAAAGCTGAGCTGGAACTTCCCTGGGCTGCAAGGCTCAGTCTGGCAGGACTGCCCTTCCTTCTGTTTGTACAGCACAGCAGAGGCTCCAGAAGTGCCTCTATAGCTCTATTGTCAGAATCACAAAGAGGAAAAGGAAAAGAAGAATTTGGCCTTCTGAAGCCCGAGGGACAAACCCCTCACTGGCCCTTTCCCAGCAGCTGCTTTCCAGTGGGTGCAGCAAGGTTTCTGGGAATCCAGCTGGCTCTGCTGGATCCCAGCACCACTAAACAACATGACCCCATGCTTAAATGTCTTTTTAATAGAGTCAGGCCAGTTTGTTATTATCTGTTGTAGCCCACGGGGCTATAGGAAAATTCCTGTTGTCTTTATCTAGTTCTACCAGTTTTTAGGCAGTAACAAGCTTGGGTTGCAAACAACTGACCCAACTGAGAGTCTTCAGGGCAGGGACCTCCAGTTAAACAAACAAACATGACCCCCCATCCCAGCCACCTTCTCTTGGTGGAAGAAGCTTCACTTTTTCTCTGTGTTCTCTGGCCTGAGCTCATCCTGTGCTCTCTCTGGAGCTGACTGTCAATCCAAACCCAGCTGGAAGGATCCCACAGTGGGGAAGGACATCCCAGGTTAGTCTAGAGAGGGAGGGTGTTGGCTGGAGATGTCGTAAGGATGTTCTCCATTTCAGCCCAGGCTCAGGGTTCCTGTGATGTTCAGCTACAAACATGTACAGGGAAGGAGGCAGGGGAAGGTTTCTCAGAGGAAAACTGTGTCCTCTTTAAAAGGGATTTCACACAGGCTCCAAGGAAATGTTGTCTCCGAACCCCAGCACCCAACAGCAGGCACATTCTGCAGCTCTTCAGCCATACCAGCTCAGGGGGCTTCCCTCCCATCCAACTCTAAACACAAAAGCACATTTCCTCCTGCAAAAAACCAAGGGGTTGAATTCCCCCTGGGTGATCAGCACAGGAGGAGCAGGAGGTGCTGTCAGCAATGCCAGCAGTGCAGGGAAGGGCTCAGGGCTGGGCCCACAGTTACCACAGCGCTGCGATTCCTCCCCGAGAGAAACTTATTTTTAAACATGAAAACAGTTTTTACAATGGACCAGATGCAAAACATCAGGTATTGCTCCCAACCATTTCCCCCACTGCTGCAGCCTGATCAAAGCTGCCTCCCTGCAGGAAGTTATCTGATGTCAGGCAGTGACGCTCCAGCAGAGATGAGTTTGGTCTCGGGTACCTCAGTTGACTCCACTCCTCATTAATCAGCCCTCCGTGAGCAGAGATATGGAAATGGCACTGGCAGAGGTGTCCCGAGCTGCTCAGAATAAATTACCCTTATCAGGCAGCACTGTCAGATCCCAGCTGGGCTCGGATTCAGGCTCCAGCTGAAGCACCCAGTGGGTTTGGATCCCACTGTCTGCTCCCTTCACGCCGCTGCGGAGACACCAGTCCCCACTTGAACCCAAGCACAGCACAGAAATGGGATTTCATTCAGTAAATTCCGAAGAAGCAAACAAAAAAGAGGAAATACAAATTAATATCAGCCCATCCTGGTGGACTTGTAGTGAATCTCAGGGAGCTTTGAAAGGAACCTTGACGTGACAGCTTAGTTTCTGTAGGTAATTAGAAAAGCTCAGGCCAGAGATACTTATCTGTGAGCAGCATCTGGAACTAATAATGTCTTGGGTTTGCCAGGCCTCCACGGTTTCATCACAAATCTGCTGATACTTGCTGTTATTAGTTTATTTAGTTGCCTCTCAAAGCCTGACTTCCTGTAATCATCCCATCATGTGAAAGTTTCCTCTGCATAAAAACCTCCATCCTTGGTGATCGTTGCAAAACGCCTCAAAACCCGATTCCTACAGGCTCGGGAATGAAGAGACAGAAAGGAAAATAACTCCCTCACACACCCCACAAAGTGAAGCAATTTTAAAGCCAATCCTGCACCTACCAAGGACCTGGCCTGTGGTTTCCCCTGTGTTGGCAGGACCGGGGCTCATGACCTATTAGTGCTGAGGTTGGTCAGTTCTGGACTCATCAAAGCACTGCCAATTTTAATTATTTCTCACTTCTGCCCTACACCTGTCATTACTCATCTGAATCATTCCTGGGATACTGGTACAGGGGGTGTTTTGGGGTGGCCAGGACGGGCACACAGCAGCAGTCATCCTGCCTTTCTCTGCCTCAGCACTTTGCAGGAGATGACTTTCCCACCACAGCTTGAGAAAACAGCTGTCAGACCTGATTATTTACAGAGAAGAGGAAGAAGTCGGCTCCGCAATCTTGATTTGACTCTAAAATTGTCCCTGGAATTGGGATTCCGTGCTCAGATCCCAGGCCCGGCTTGGAGACACCTCCTGCTCTGGAAGCATTCAAATGAAAAGGCGAAGGCAGAGGGAGGGGAGAGGCAGCAAAGCTGGGCAGGGGCTCAGGACAGCGACTGTGGGAACTGAATCTCATTCCCAGTGAGAAAACTGGGAAGCCCAAAGGCCCTGTGTGAGTCAGAGCTGTTGCTGATACCGCTCAGGGAACACAGCCCCAGCTCCTGAGCAAGCCCACGGGTGCTTGGAGCTCCAGTTCTCAGCTCTTTACAGGCAGGGAGGGATTTCCCTTTGAAAATCTCCCGTGAACAGGCCCAGTGCTGGTCCTGCTCCCTCCCCAAGGGCTCCAGATTTGTCCTCTCAATATGCAGCCAACAGCCCCCTCCAAAAATACACAGAGTTCACAGTGGGTTGGATGCTGCAGCAAAGCCCAAGCAAAGTGACAGTGCTGGAGCCTCCTGTAAAAATGGACAGTTCTGGGCTGGAGAAAGGGGAAACTTGAACTTTTAGGGGTTATCTTTTGGTTCAAGGGAGTTGCTGCAAAATGTCACCTTCGTCTGACAGCATGAGCAGTCAGTGGCTCCCCTCTGGTCCTGCACAGCCCTGCTGGGACCAGCCCTCTGCCAGCACAGGGGAAGCTTTATCAGGGTGATGGGACCTCTGGAATTATTCCAGCACCCCCTCAGCTGCACAGTCCTCCTCCATCCACAGCTGCATCCAGCCCTGGATGAGGCTGTGAGACAGGTAATCACAGCCAGGTATCAGAGCCCACACACCACAGCCCATCCCCTGCTGACACCTCTCCCACAGAGCCCAAAAGCTGGATGGAACCTGGGATCCGCTCCCATCGTTCCCTCCTGAGGGAACAGGACAGCTTGGAGAGCCCTGAAACTCCACCAGGATCATCTCCCCCAAACATCCTCCCCATGGCTCTGAAGTCTAGGAGAGAAAGAGCAAGATACCCATCTACCCCACCCTCTGGTAGTGGGCAAGCTCTGCTTCCTCGCTGGCACTTGTCTGTCATATTTGATACCAAATAAAGGGCCACTTAGTTCTGACTCACTCCACCTGCTCATGTTGCTTAGTCTTCCTGGCCAGGCCATAATGCAACATCTAGAGTGAAAAATCTTACCATCTGAATTGAAACTGAAATTCAAATCATATCAGTTCATCACCCCCTCAGACAACAAATCTGACCAAAGCTTGTAAGAACTTATTGGTCTGTTTCTAGATTGCCCAGCACACAGGTCAAACACACAAATCCACAAGCAAATCCAGCTGATAACTTTAGTTTTTGTCAGCCTCTGTAGGGCTGGAACTTGCTCCTAGGGGCAGGTTGTTGTTGGGGGATTAAGAGAAAGTTCACAGCCAGCTATCCCATGGAGTGGAAAAATATCAGGTGGTTTTGCAACGTTTAAAGAGATGCACCAAGAATGTCCTGGGTGGCACATGAGGGCTGCTGGCCCTCAGGGTCTGGGGATTTTCCTTCCTCAGAGAAAATGCCTTCTGCAAAAAGCACACAGCTCTTACAAAACCAGCTGTTGCTTTGGCTTTGTTAAATACAGAAATCAACCTCCTTTTACTTCAAGGTCTGAGGATCAGCCTCTCTCCTAAGCTGACATCACGTTCTCCCCACAAATACTGTATGGCACCCAAAACTCAGGCTCTGATGGCCAGGTAGGATCTGTGAGAATGGCAAACCTGATTTATCATTTACCTGGGGCTGGGTCCAGCAGTAACGGCCTCATCAGGGAGGAGGGAATCACAGAATATCCTGATTTGGGAGGGACCCACAAGGATCATCCAGTCTAACTCCTGGCCCTGCACAGACACCCCAACAATCCCACCCTGTCCCTCAGTGCGTTGTCCAAACATTCCTGGAGCTCTGGTGCTGTGCCCACTGCCCTGGGGAGTCCGGTCAGTGCCCAACCACCCTCTGGGGGAAGAACCTTTTCCTGAGATCCAACCTGACCCTGCCCTGACACAGCTCCAGCCATTCCCTGGGCCCTGTCCCTGCTCACAGAGAGCAAGGACCAGTCCCTGCCCCTCCTGAGGAAGTTGTGGATTGCCCTGGACCTGTTTCCATGAGAAGCAGGAGCCCAAAGCTCTGCCCGCTGCACATCCGTGAGCCCAAGCTCTGCCTCTCCCCACCTTTGAGCCTGTTCCAGTCCCAGGCCTGTTTGGGCAGTCCCACATGGAGCCCTTGGAGAGGAGCCACCCCCGGGGCTCTCATGGGATCTGCAGCCAGGACCGTGCTGCGAGTAATTTTATGCGAGTCTTAGAAAAATTTGCCTACCCTGAGTGTCTGCTCACCCACGCAAACCACTGGTGGAGATGTGACTTATAGCAATGCATTTTTACCCCAGTTTGAAACAAGATCAAACAAATTAGGCTGCACCAGCATAAACTGTGTCTCTACTGGAGCCGGAACTGGTGCTTGTGGCCAAAACCCAAGTAAACCCAAGTACAAGTGAGTCCTAAAAAGGCACAAAAAAAAAGCTCCGATTTCATCTGAACCTGGAGGATTTATAGCCTTGACAGTGAGACCTTTTCCAGAGAGCTCCTAGAGCAGCTTTAGGATTAATCACTGCCAGTGAAAGCAGGGCGTGCTGCTCTGAATTTCATGATAGAATGAAATAATTTTAGGATAAATTAGAAAAATCTAATCTGAGTCAGACCTGAGACAACCAGCTCCAGAGCTCGGTGGAGAGGCAAAGCTGAAGCCTGGGTTCAGGTGAAGGATGGCAGATGGTTGCAGAAAGCCTTGCTGTAAGAATTTGAATGTATTTTATTCACTCTTGAATAAAAGGTCAGAGAAATGAGACACAAGGCTCCCACCTGGCCTACCTGGCTCTCCATTTGGGTTCCTGCACTTGAAGGTGCTCAGCAGGTAGGCAGGGACCAGGCTACTCCCTGTGTTATGTCTGCCCTGCCTTTACATTCCAGCTGATGGGAGTAAGTGCATTAGAGTAGTTCTTCACCTTGACCAGGCTCTGGAAGGAGCAGCAGGACCATAGATGGGGAACATAACACGACCTGAGGACTTTTCCTTGTTCCCAGCTACTTAATCCCACTCCATGAGATGATATTTGGGGAGCCCAACCAGCTGCCTGGAGCCAGCACTGAACCCTCAGTGTAGGCAAGTGCCAATCTGCCAGACAGGGCAGTGTGAGCCTTCCCAAGGGAGATTTTGGGTGGGGGGTTGTTCTTTTCTTCCACACAGTGACAGAGTGCCCCTGGCAGAGTGAGCTGGCACTAAGGCAGAGGGCAGGGGAGGCACTGGGGGACTCTCCCCCTTGACCTGAGCGTGACATTTGGCTGACATTGCTGCAGGGCCCATCCCTGCGGTATCTGATCCTTTCTCCCTGTGATCTCCCATGTCCTAAAGACCCCAGGCAGCCCCCCTGGCTACCAGGAACCCAGATCAATTCTGGCCATTTGCTGCCTGGGGTCAGGCTGTAAAATGAACAACCCAGGGTTGCCCCGAAAGGCAGATGTACTAATTAGAGAAACCTTGGGTGGCAGTTCCGAGCCCAGTGCTTTTAATAACTGCAGGGATGTTGAGAAGCAAATAAATTATATGATGAAAGTCTACCAGGCTGCAGAACCCAGATATGTAATAAGCAAGACTGGCACCAAGACTGAAATTTTGCCCCCTGGGCTTGGCATTTTGTCTGATTGCCTTTCCAGATGGGAAGGTATCCGGAGCTTCCGGTCCTGCCGACTGCTTGGCAGAAAAGTTATTTCTCAACAACAACCTGGAGAATCATCCTGGGAAGGCTGGAATTAGGGAGCCAGCGCTCGCTGGCACTCAGGGAAGTGCAGCCAGGTTTTTACCAGGAGAGAGAAACCCAAAGTTTCTCTCCTGACTTTTGGATTTAAAGGGGATATAAACCATATGGAATGTGCTTCATATTTTAAGAAGGCAACTGGGTGAGGCCTCAGTCCTTCCCTTTGGCCAGTGCACTGATGAAGAGGCTCTGGCAGCTCCAAGGGTCTGGAATGATCCTCATCTCCTCTGATCCCACCAAGCACCCCAAACTTCTATGGTTCATCATCCCAGCACCCTCATGAGACTGGGAAAACCTGTCCTCAACTTGGGCTCTGAGGTGCCTTCACCTGAGGACACAGCACAGTGCTAAGGTCCCCATGGAAAGACAGGAACAAACTGTTCACATCTGCAGGGTGCCAACCACACCTGGGCCTGCCTAAAGCCACCCACAGTGGGTCACAGGAACAAACCTCTCCTCCTTCCAGCCTAAGCCTCTTCTCCCAGAGGGTCAGTACACCCAAAATGCCCAGCACAGGGTCATACCAGGGGCCACAAACAGACCCCACACCAGACATCTGGACCAACAGAGACCATTGTTTCCACCAATTCCATTGGTGGGAATTCCCTGCCCAGGAAAGGAGGACACCAGTGTCTGTACCACGCTGTCAGAGCTCCATTCCCTCACAGGCTGCTACACATCCCAGCCCAGCCACACACAGTTATTTTCAATGGCAATTACAGCCCAGCTCCTGTTTCCAGGGCTGGACAATGGAATTGCAGGAAGAGCTGCCCTGACCCAGCACCATTGTGTCCATGAAATCGCTGCACCGGGAGACGCTGACGCTCCTCTCGGCTCCAATTCACTTTTAATTCTCCCGGGCCTGAAACCCTGCAGGAGTAATCTGGGGAGTTTGTAGCCATGGCACGGGGATTTGGGAGCAGCACCTGTTTTAAGAATAATCAGCCCAGCAGGAGGAAAGTTTCACTCGGCTGGTCTCGGAGTATTTACATTTTTGACCTCATCTCAGCATGATAATAGTGCACTTTGTCACTCTCGGAGGGCTCTGTGACTGGTTTGGCTGACTCCTGCACGGCTCTATTATGATTTCTCAAAAGACCTCCCATAAGGGTTAAATGACCTCACATTAGTGCTAATTTGGGGCTAACTTTCCTATTCAGCACATAACAAAGCGATGGGTGTTTACCCAAGTCCCGTGAAGTGAAGTGACAGGGACCACACACAACCTCCCGCTCTCGGTCTGGACAAATCTCCACCCCGGCCCGCTCATGAGAGAGGGATGAAAAATAAAAGAGAGGCTGTTGGAAAATCTTCACCCAGCCTGTGCTCCAAGCACGACAGGCTGCATTAGCACCCAGCAGACAACCTGAGGCAGCTCCACTGTGTCCCCAAGGAGGCTGCAAAGGGAGGTGACAGTGGCCATCCCTTCCACTCCCCTACGTGGCCCAATTGCAACCTGCTGAGTCACAGACCCACAAAACACTCGCCTGCCTCATTCCTCAGCTGCTTTTCTGCTCCACAGGCTCCTTGTGAGTTTAACTCTTATTAATTTGATGCCAGTAAATCACCCTGCACAGCCAATAAATTAAATGTCTCGTTGCCCCCGCTCCTGGGAAAGGAAAGGTTTGGCGGAGAGGAGGCAGCACGGAGGCTGCCAAAGGAATCCAGTCTCGTCCCCATCCCATCTGCCTGTCCAGGATTAGTGAGAGCACAAATAGGGCAGGCTGGAAAGAACAACAAACCATGACTGATGCTGCCAAGCACAGAGCCAGACACAGACCTTTGGCTACGTGGACTTGGTGTCAGGAGCAGAGCTGAACATCTGACACCAGCTCAGTGAGAGACCCAGAAACACCAGGAAGGGCTTATTCAGAGCATCACTCCTCTGCATCACGGCCATGGATTTGGCCCCTTCCCGTTGCAATTAAAGAAGGTCAAAAAAGAAAAATAAAGAGGGAACACAAACATGTTATTGGCCGAGTGAGTAAACATTTCAGGCTCTTGTGCAATCTTTAATAATGGGACGAGGCGTGTGTGAACTTCCTGTCACTGTCCTGCAGTTCATCCTGAATTCACCAAGGCAATTAGGGTGTCTTTTGTGCAAGAGCCGAAATTCTCCTAGATTGATTTAACGAGTATAATTTCCTCTTTGGAAGTGCTGGAAATTAATCATCACTTCTCCAAGCTCCATCTGGAATTCACTCCGTCAGCACAACGCGCGGCTCTAGTGGTGGAATCTTCGTGCTGACTGGGCTGGTGTTGACTTTGTTCAAGTATTTCCTACACTTAGAATGGGAAACATCTCAAATATGCAGCAAAGTCAACTGTCCCAGCACACGCCGATTTTTTCTCTAGTGACAACACCACACAGACAATAAACCCAATTCTCTCCTTGCCCACACCAGCTTTCATTGAAGATTCTGCAGCACTTTAATTACATTGACTCTTAATTTGCAGCAAGTGAAAGCAGCAGAACTGATGGAACATTTTAAAGAGAAATTAAATAAATACACCTAACCACTTACATATCTAACATGCATTTGCACATAAAAATGTCAATTTGTGCATGCAAATCAGGTATCTAGCCAGCTAATTCCCTATTTTCATGGCTACCCATCTGACTTAGGTGTCCAGCTGTAGGATTTGGGTGTCCAGCTGTAGGATTTGGAGAGCTGAGAGCAGTGAATGTCTCTGAGAAACAACTGAATTATCTGAACTGCAAGAAATCTGTTCTTTCTTGCCCATCCCAAACTCCATAAAAACCTATAAATGGAGTCAGACAAAGGAAAAAGAAAACAATTCACAGCATATGGAGACACACAGTTGAAGTGACTGGAAGCTAAAAGAGCAGACTGCTCCAGAAAGAAAACTGTTTTGTTTATTTAAACAATTACTACTGCTTAAAAGGAAGAGCAGTGAAGGAGGTGTGAATGAACTGCCCTTCTCAAAACTGAGGTGTGGCTGCTCCAGAGGTTTTCCCAGCATTTTGGTGTCTTTTGATGTAAACCACAGAAACTAAACTATATGAATTAAAATCAGAGCTCCTTAAAATTCACTAGTTCCAGGATTATTCTTGGGAGCTGACCCATCCCTAGAACACCCCACAGGTGTACAGTCACAAAGGGACTGACATGAAAGTTTCAGCAAGTCTTTGTTGACTTCTTCCACCCCAGTGTTGACCCATTTTGAGCCATCAGTAGCTTTCAACAACTTTTGGATGAGGATCTCTCTACATTTTCCATCCTTCTCTCTAAAACCAGTTTAAACCAACTGACAACGACCTTCTTTTCCTCAGTTACCATCTGCAGAAGTTGTGCAAATCCCCCAGGGGTCTGTGGTTCAAAAGAGCTGATCCCCATCCCTTAATTGCTTCTCCAGCACATCCCACCCTTCATTTTCCCTCCTGGGAAAAGCCAGGACTTACTCCAGAATATTTTTTTCTCTGGGCAATAACAGTTCTGCCACAGGGAGCTGCATATTAGAAGCACTCTGCAGGGACATCTAATTAGAGATTGCAGCATCCCTGGGAGAATTATCAACCCATTGGATTCTGTCTATTGATAACAGACTCAAAGCTGAAGTGTCCTCATGGGAGAGCAGCAGAGCCAAGATAACAGCACCACTCCTGACTCCTGCCACTCTGACTCCAGATTCTGGCTGGGACCAAGAATAAAAAAACCATCCTCAGATCTGCCTTTTGAAAAGTTTCTGCCTGTCTTTGGACGGCTGGAAACGAAATGAAAATATCTCCTCTTAAAAGGCCTCCATCCAGTTTTGCAAATAAACAGATAAGCAGCCACCCAGTGGGGGAACAAGATCATAACCAGCTGGGTCTGGGATGTGGAAAGGTGTGTAAAACAAAGAGAAAAGCGTTAAGGATGGCAAGAGGGATGTGTAGGAGACGGAATTACAGACACAGAATTATAGACACTCCTAATAAGGGAGAGGAGAGTTTGAACTTCCTGTGAAAAATTAAAACCACAAACAAACCTGGGAGATTCTCAGGGCCACGGAGAAAGGAGTAGGGAGAGGAGAGGCGGGGTAAAACTGCGCCGGGTAGGAAACTGCCACAGAGAACTCTGAGCTTTCAAAGCCTTCCCTTTTATCTGGAGGGCTTTGGGGTAAGAATGGAGCAAGAGGGAGTAATGAGCATAGGTGCTAATTGCATGGAGCATCTCCACGGAGCTTTAGATTAAAGACTCCAGCACCTCGGGGGGTGAGGGAATCTGTTGATCTTGGAGACAGTATGTGGGGCAGGCAGCTGCACCCTTTGTTACCGACCTGCCTCCCTTCCCCATCTGATCATGTAAATGAGAGCTACAAATGCGGGAGTTTACAGCAACATCTGAGCTGGGATCTCCGGGGAGACGGCGATGGATTTATTTACATGTTCTGGGTTATCTCTGCGAACGATCTAACAGGGGCCCCTTCACTTCTGTAGAGTCCTGATGAAAGTAAAAACACTGTGCCCAGGGATTTCTGTTTGTGCTCGTGGCGCTGAGGATGGAAAGGTCGGATCCTCTGCCTGCCTCACACCTCCTTCAGCACCAGCACTCGGCTGCTCTGCTCCTAAAGCCACGTCCCTGACGATGAATTTGTGTTTCCAGGGGAAGAACCAGGGCCAGATTCAGCCTGATTTGCTTCAGCTTGGCTTTAGATCCTCCCCAGGTGCCAGCCCAGCGTGGCTCATGATCCCAACTGCCCTAGAAAGCTGCAGCAGCTTCCCAGAGAGGGATCTCCCTGCCCTGGCAAAAGGCTGGGGTGGTGGGACATCCAGGCAGGGGAAAAGCACCCACAGCCCTCAGGTGCAGCTCTGCCTACCCTGAAAAGCTTTAGTACCTTCTCTTGCTGTAGGATGATGATAGCCCAGGGCTGCTGAATTCATCATTGTTCCCGTGCTTCCATGTCTTCTACATCTGCACCCCTGGCAGGGTTTGTTTGGAAGAGCAGGTTTACAGGACATTCCATGTGGTGAGGAAGCAGCTTGTACTTCTCATTTTTACTAGAGCAGCCACTCCTGGGCATCTTTGTAGATGATCCTGCTTTCTATAGTATTTTTGCTTTGAAATAAGAAGATTTCATGTGCTCTTATGCAGCCTCAGAGAAGGGAAGGGAAGGGAAGGGAAGGGAAAAGGGAAAGGTTCTCATCCTTATTTACTGGAAAAAAACATGAGGTCTAGAACCAAAGAACAAGTAAAACTAACTGAGCTCCACAGTCCCTACAGTATTTCCTGCCTTTGGAACACAGAAGGCCCATTTAAAGAGCAACTGAGCTGGGTGGGGAGACCATCGAATTTCCTTGGCCTGTGCTCTGAAAAGATGGTTCAGAGAGGCCTCAGTGCTTATGGGGGCACAGCAAGTATCCTTGTTTGCTGTCAGGACTGTGGTGTGAGCCAAGCACAGTTCCCCCAGGTTATTTTCCCCAAACCCTCTGTCCCTTTGAAGTAACTCCCAGGCCCATCCTGCAGCTCCATCCTGCGGGGTGCTGAGCACCCTCAGCCAGAGCCTGGGGGGAAAAGCAGGCTCTGAGTGCAATGAAAGGGCTCCCAGAGGGACAGAGCTGTGTCCAGGGCACAGGAATTCACAGCCACAGGAAGGCGACCGAGACAAATGACGGCGACTGGGCTTCAAACTCGAGCTGGAAAATTTTACAGCTGCAAATAACACTGGCAGTCACATAACCCAAGGGAAAAAAACAGAGGGGTAATGAAGCCTCCTGCTCCAGGGCATGAGCTGGTGGCCTCTGGGACAAGGGAGGAATTTTTCCTCCCATTCACAGCATTGCTCAGGTAGCTGGGTGCATTCTGCAGGAGTTTCACCATCCATGGAAATACCAGGTAAAAAAAAGACAAAGATACTGCACTGGACGAGCCACTGGCTGGATTTGGTGAGGACATCCAACAGAGGAGGCAGGCAGCAGCACTGCCATGAAATAAAAGGGACATTGGATGAGAAGCCAGCCGTGGGGTCGTGAGGGATCAGCAGGGATGCCCTCATTTTCACAAGGTCTCAGGCACAGCTACACCCCCCCACCACACCCCAGATGATGGGACTCAGGACCCCAGCAAATGGGCACAGCAGCCTCTCCTGCCCTGTAACACTGTCAGCAGCTCCAAAGGCACTCAGGCCCAAAGGGATTAGGTGGTTTATGGGACCAAAGCTGGCAGATTTCCCCCCAGGGCCCCCACAGCCGTTTGCTCTGTCGCTCATCATTCCTGTCAGGCGGGTTCCGAGCATCCCTGCCTTTGCTCCCAGTGGATTAAGGGGTGGCTGAGCACTTCTTTTCTCCTGCTTTGTTGCTTGGAGTCGGGGCTGCAGAGGGGAATGAATCACATCAGACAAACACACTGAACTGTCGCTCCAGGAATTAACTGGGAGTCCCCCTGGTCCCTCCAGGAAAACAGCACAAATGGCAAGAGAAGAGAAGAGACACGGGAGGAATCTCCGCTCTCGTTCGCGTGGATGGATCGACACGGTCATGACTTTTCTTCCCAGTAATTAATTTCAGTGTGTTATTAATTGTAATAACCATCAATTTCTAATGAACACGCTGGGCCTCATCAAAATCCTGGAGTACAGTTGTCACAATTAAAGTAACTGTAGCATTCCCTGAGCAACGGGCTCTGTTCTTCCACCTCCTCCCGCTCGGATCAGAGCTCAAAGCACCCCACGGGCAGGAGGAAAGCCAGGGGATTGCAGCATTATCCCAGAATCCAGGGTCTCTGGTGTAGGTTTTATACAGAGCTCTGAGGAAAACTTTCTTTCCCTCCATTTCATGCCGCGGTTACCATCAGTCCTGTACTGCACTCGTTTGTTTGGAGGGAAGCAGTGAGAAAGGCAGGGATGATTCAGGTATAAAGCAAACAGGATCCTCAAGGGACCGTCTGCTGAGGGGAAAACAGCCTGGGGAATCCTGCTAAAAACATCTCTGAATGAAAGATCCAAGTCTTTTTGAGGTGCTGAGGTGGTTTAACCCAATTTAGAATCCCAGAATCCCTGAGGTTGGAAAAGCCTTCCCAGGCCATGGATCCCCCCTGTGCCCAATGCCCACCCTGTCCCCCAGCCCAGAGCACTGAGTGCCACATCCACTCCTTCCTTGGACACCTCCAGGGCTGGGGACTCCACCACCTCCCTGGGCAGCCCCTTCCAATGCCTGACCACCCTTTCCATGGAGAAATTCCTCATGATGTTCAACTTGAACGTGCCCTGGCACAGAGCTTGAGGCCGTTCCCTCTCCTCCTGTCCCTTGTTCCCTGGGAGCAGAGCCCGACATCCCCCCGGCTCCTCCCTCCTGTCAGGGAGTTGTGGAGATGTCAGGAGACAATTGCACTGCTGAGAGCTTGTTCCAGACTCCCAAAGTGACAGCAACACGAGGGTTTGTCACTTCCTCTGCACAACTTCACCGACCAGAACCAAAACAACGGATTGCTCCACGTGCCATTAACCTTCTCCCTCTCACCCCACACACTGTAATCAAATACAGAGAAACAAGTAGTAATTACAGCATCAATGTCTTAGTCACCCATCCTGATCAAAACAAAACTCAGGAATTTTATCATTCAGTACTCAAAATGAGAAGCAGGAAAGCTACAGGAACATATTGATGACACATCCCATCACAGCTGTGCTGTTTTTTGGGACAGGGACTTTTGTTCTGAGCTGGCCCAGCTCTAGCACAGGGGTCCTGGGCCACTACTACAACAGCAATTAAGTTTCCCATTAAGACACGCATACTTCATTATCAGAGGTAATAGTTACAATTATTATAGCAAAATAGGCAAATCTATCAATTAATTCTTTTCTTCCATGTCTCCATATTCCTTCAAAGAAAACATTCTGAGAATGGCATCAAGGCTGCAAGAGCCAAAATAGATCAATATTTTCAATATTCAGTATTAAAAAGATCAATAATTTTTAGGTCAGGGTTAAGGACATGATGTGGTGTTGAAGGACACAGCACAAATCCTGACTCTGTGGAGCCACAGTCCTGCCTGTATCAAGATTTCCCAGTGTTAAGTCAAGGCAGGATTTGCAGAGAGGGGGCATTATCCCTTTCCAGGATTTCACAGTGCATTTGAGGAAGGCAAAGATTCGTGGTGAGAGGTGTTATCTTTTATAAACCAGCTGCTAGAGGTGAAAAAACAGAGATGCTTTTGGGCACTCAAACACGCATCCAGATCTGACTGGAAGCACCGAATTTCCATCTGCATTCCAGCCAAGAAAATTGTTCTTGAGTTGAATGAATTATGGTGAACATCTTGGACAAACCAGAGAGAAAAAGGGGTGGATATTTGTGCCAAGTTTTCACTTGTCAGCATAAGCTCCCGGGATGTTAATGAGG
>NW_020884940.1:1801113-1903640 GCF_003945725.1 Corapipo altera | reverse complement strand
GGATCCCCTGTGCCTGTCCAGGTGAGGTCCAGGATCCCCTGTGCCTGCCCATGGCCTGAGCTGGGCAGCCAGTGACTGGTTTGAGCTGTGGGCAGTTATTTCCTTACTCATTTCCGTGCTCTGACACGGTTGTAATTTACAGGCCCTGTAAGTAGGTACAATGTTATCACCTTCCAGTGTTTTTTTAATGAAATTTTTTTGGTTCTGGACTATGACCCAACCAAATGGTTTAGAACAACAGGTGAATCTCAGGATCTGTGGCTGTTGTAACCTCCCTCCTCCCCTCTGAGTCTCCTCCCCTTTGTTTACTGCAATCCTTCCTTTGCCCTTAGATTTTTGGGATCTCGAGAGCTGGACCATGTCCTGCCTTTGTGCTGCCTGGGATACATAAACACCCATTTGCATCCAGTGGGAGACTTTCCTGACCCCAGGACTCACTCAGAGTGGTGGGATGAAGATGAAATGTATTTACATACATGTAAATTTTTGCCATTTGCTGTGCAAAAATATCCTGTCTCTGAGATACGGGAAGACACGGTTCTGACTCAGAATTGATGCTATCGTTCCTGTCAAGATTAGAGTCTAAATTGTGCAATCCAGCTTAACTCACAGTATCACTTGCTATGCAAAAGACAGCGTTTCATGCAGAGGTGTGGCCTTTCCAGAGATTGCAACAAATACAGACCACAGCTGGCTTGTCATTTAGATCCAATACAATCGGAAAGCACAGCCAATACTTCAGGTTTGATCCTAAAGGGAGCTCATCGTTCCTCATAAACTGTGGGCTGACCTTAAATCACAGGGAAATTAATGGGATTGAGAGCTTTCCAACACCTGTCATGAAACTGCCTCTAAATTAAAAACAAAAAAACCCCAAAACCAAAAAAAAAGACAACAGAAAAGGTGAAAGCACTTAAAAGAAAAAGAAGAAAAAAACCCCTTTTTTCCCACAGGAAACTTCCATCACTGTTGTATTTTCCCTAAGGACATTTCTGTATCTGTCACTAAAAATTACTGCTGTCAGCTGTAATGCATCAGCCCAAACCAGAGGGCTGGGCTTTGGTGGGCTGAAAAGGGATGTAAACCACAGTTGCTTTTAACCACCAGCTCACCTTAGCTATAAGAGAACATATTGTTTGGGCAATAAATCCTATTTTGTCTGGGGGAAAAATGATGTTGGAAGGAAAAACGGCCTGTTGGTGTTGTTTTCACGAGCGCATGACTGATGCCTAATCAAGGCTGAGAGAGGCATTCCACACACACAGGGCTGAGCAAGGGCCAAAACAGGGGGAGGAGAAAGGTATTTGACAGGGAAACAACTGCAGGTGAATGACAAAACCCCTTCAGACCCCTGAAACAGCAAAACTCTCTCCCACCAGAGCCCCTTATCAAGGGGCCCTACGATTTCAGTGGCTGCAGGAACGAGCCCAAATTAACAGATTTCCTCCACAAAGTGAAATAACGCCCTGGAAAATTACACTACAATAAAAAGCTAATGAAAAGGTGCAGTTTTGCCCTACAGATAACTTGTCCCTCCCGATCTTAATGAATTCGCCTGCAATTTTGACAAGCTTTTATTACAGTGGCGCTCAACGCCCTGGAAAGGTGCTGTTCAAAGAGATGGTCTTTGTCCCAAAGAACATGATGTAACCCTGAAAAAGGCAATGATGGAGGCTGCTAATTATGCATTGTTTGCACAGGGAATAAAAAAAGGTTTATATGGAACTAACGTATGGGTAAGTGTAAGTATCATTAGGAGTAATTATAGTAACTGCCTCTATGATCCTCCTCTGTTATATTTGAGGCAGGCTACGTTTCATAACTACAGGTTTGGCTGCTGAAAATCCTCTTTCACAACAGACAGCCCATTGCAAGCCCATGGCTTCCATGTATCCTGTCACTCTGCTCTTCCAGCTCCTCCGGGCTCGGGCTAGAGGAAAGCTGCAGCATTCAGTGCTGGGATTCTCTTCTCTAATGTGATTATTGAGGGCTTTGCACGAGGAGGTTTAATGCCAGAAACGTGGGCTGTCACTTCACCCGGGGAAAGGGACAGTGGAAAGCCCCTGAGCCTCTACTTTTGCTGAGCTGAAACACCACCTGACTTCAGGCACCGCTCAGCAGGGAGGTGAGGAAGGGTGTCCTCTGCCTGCGGGGTTGTTGCTGGGTAAGGGCAGAATGAAATGGGATGAGGAGGGCGTGGACTGGAGATAGGGAACGGGATCTCTGGTGATGCAAGAGCGTGGTTTGGTGGTCGGGGCACGGCCCAGACCGGAGCTCCCGGGCCGTGGCCGTGTCCACCCCGGCCAAGGTTCCCCACCACCCCCTGTCCCAGAGGGGCACAGGATCCCTCTCCGTGCCCACAGGGAGCCACGGGGGGATGGCTCTGGGTGCCTGTCGGTGACTGCAGTGGCAGGAGGCCTCTGCTCAGCCCGGCGAGCCCACGCAGGCACCCAGGGCGGGTCTGTTTGTCCTTCAGGGCCACAGAAACCAACAAACAGCAGCGGGAAGGAGGAACCTCGGCCGTGTCCTCATCACGCCCACGCGCCCACGGCTGCCCTTCCTTCTGCCTAATGAACTGGGGATTAATTAGGGGAGGCAATGGGCTTCTGCAGGACTGTTGCTGTTTGTTGATCCAGTGAGGCATTTTGTAATCCCTCGCCCTGTTTTGCAGCGGGTGCAGGTAAAAAAATAAAAACAACCCACTGAGATTTACCAAGGGGAAAAAGAGATTTATCACAGCCAAGGCACCTGTGAAGACCCTGTGGAAATGATGGTTGATGCTGTATAAAACTGAGCAACAGCAAATATACAATCAGTGTTCCCTGTTTATCCCTAGAAGAAAATATAGTATGGGAACATATACAGAGCATACAGTATGGGAAACAACAAAAAAATCAGGTTTCTACTTCTGCTCAAAAAGGAGGGGGAAAAATTAAAGGGGATTTGACATTTATTTCTTTTAAACAAACAAAATTTATTTTCCCTTAAAATGTTCTTACTGCCACACTGTTTATATAATGGGGGACATACTGCTCAGGCAGTGGTGACTTGCCCCAAAAAACAGGTTGGGGGGGAAAACCCAATGTTTCCTTTTGTCCTTGACCCATGCAGAACACAGGACACCCCAGAGCCTGAATTTTCCTTGTCTTTGCCTCATCCAAGCTCTTGTACCCGTAAAAATACAGTGTTTAGTGGCCTTAGCCTTTAATAGTCAGCATCCACACTGCCTTTAGTGGCAATGCCTCAGAGCAAGGCATTCCCAAGCCCCTGCTGTTCCCATGCTTTCGGTACAATTCTACTCTGGGCTGGGCTGTAAACTAATCCTGAAAAGGGTCTTTCAAAGTTTTCCCAGCAGAACCACTTGGCAAAGGACAAAGTTACTCTCCCGGGGCTGAAATAACTCTTATCTCCCTGGCCAGCCCACCTGGATGTTAACAGTCACTCTCCTGTCATGTAACTCAGTCTGGAGAGTGTGAACAAACATTAGCAGGTTTTAACTGCCACATTTCTGCATTTGGGCTCAGCAGAGCTCAGGGCAGAGATCCAATGTTGTCTTTGCCTGTACAAACCCACCACAAAAAAAAATAATTAAAGCGCCAGTGACTTGACTTTTCCCCTTGGTTCCTTTCAAGAAAGGTTGGAGCTTCACCCAGGCACTGAAAACTTGAGGCCCCTTTAAAAACTCCCTCCCCCCCCCCCCGGGATTATATTTGCCTCCTCAGCAGGACAGATGACACGTTGGATTTCATTTCGTTTTCTCAAGACGTGACATTTTTGTTGGCTCCTGCAAGGGGCAGGAATCTCGTGCCTTTCGAAAGATCTCTGCATGCATGAACACACCAGAGAGCAGGCAAAGCCTTTGCCCTTCCCAGGAGAGAGATTTCAGAGAGGGATGTGCTGTGAGGGGGGGGGACAAGGCTTCCTAAGCAGGGTCCACCATGAGGAGAGCAATCCCCGTGGAAAGGGCAGAGGGTCTGGCCCATTTGCTGTAAGATTCCATGGATCCTACGTCAAAAATTAAGAGTAGGGTGTGAGTAGCTGTGCCCTGTCCTGCAGGAACAGCCTCTGCAGGCTGGAGTGCCAGGATTTCGGGTGGGAATGTCCAGGAGAAGACTGACTTTCCTCAGTTTTCCTACCTTTACCCCACACTTGGGTGGTTCCAGGCAATACCCGCAGGTTTAAAACAACCTGCCACGGCTTTGGGGACCAGACACAGCTGGTGGCAGCAGTCCCAGCCCACTGAGATTCCGCTTCCCACAGTGCCTGAGTCACCTGGGACACGGGCTGTTCCTAAAGGACTGCTCCAGGAAATCCTTGCCTGCCCTATGGAACCAGGAAGAGTGACTTCCACTCATGAGGGATGCAGCAACAGCTCCGGCGTGCCTTCAAACAGGCTGGGCAAGGCTCTGCTGAGCTGTTGCTCCACTCTCTTTGTTGGCCACAGGGGCCAGAGGAACTGTCCCTTTCCTTTCCTGGTGAAGGAAGATTTGCTGTTTTGAGGTATTTCCTAATGGTCATGCCAATGTCCTCCCCCACTCCTCGCTTCCTCCCTCCTCCACCAAGTAGCTGAAGGCTATGAAAAGCTCTGGAGGTCCGGTGGAGTCATCTCAGATGGATGCTGAAACTCCTTGAGCTTGGCTACGTGGCAAAAATTTAGGGAAATAATTTGAGTGCCTGAATGGTAACAACTTAAAATAGGTCAGTAAAACTGCAATGAACTCCAGGCAGATGCTCCAGTTTAGAATCAGGAAGTCTTAATCAAGCATTTTTAATCTGAAATCACTTTCAATTAAATTACTAATACAAACTACATTACAAATACAAAGAATTCTAGCACAATTATTTAATTCTAATTGAGTCTGTATGGATGACTCCAATTCCAGTAGAATCTAAGGGGAGTTAGGTAGCTCAATTCATATTCACACTTTTTAAAGAGACTGGAAAATAAAGCTTGAAAACACAATGGGACAAAATGCTCTTCAACAGGGGGACACAGAGAAGTCCTGCAAAGCCCCAGAACCCCAGAATGGTTCAGGTTGGAAGGGACCACAGTGGGTCAACTGGTCCATCCTCCTTCCCCAGGCAGGGTCATCCCTGAACACACAGCACAAGGTTGTGTCCAGCTGGTTGTGGAACATCCCCAGTGAGGGAGATGGAATGTGATGCCTGTACTGGTTGCCCTCAAGCCTGGTTATAAAGATTCCATGTTCCCACACCTGCCTCACCTGGAAGTTAAACACTAGGCACGGCCTGCACCATCCTGCACAGAAAAATCTGTATATGGAACGTATAAGGAACATATATTTTTAATGCAAACACATTCCCAGGAGCACAAAGGCATCCAGTGATGGTTTTCTCATTGCTGGGTGCCTGTGCCTTGCTGCCATTAGCACTACAGGGAAAGAACAAGAGCCTGGGAAGCACCATCCTCTTGGGTGGAGGCTTATCATCATCACAGGAGATTTTAGGGTGATTCTCAGGGATTAAGACCTCCCATTTCAAATCACTGGCGTTTTACACTTCCAGATCAGCTGTGAAGTTGTAAAATCACTGAAGAAAGTGAAAATCAGGCCACATTAGTACCAAAAGGACCAAAAATATGTGCAATTTCCCTCTCAGCCTGGTGCTTTCAGTTAACTGAACTGTTGAGCAACGTTTTTTTCTCTGACCATTCCCAAATAGGTTTTCTTACAACATCAAAACTGATTTTCTTTCCACTTATCTGATAGAGTTAAAAGAAAACACCCTGGCACTGCCACTGCATCACAGGAGAGGCTTTGATCATCTGGAACTGCCAACACACCTTGAAGGGTGTTAAACACATCTGACTTGGCTGATGGAACCTGCCTGTTCCCATTAAGTGTCCCTGCCAGGAGCCACCTGAGGAGAAGGGGCAGCACAAGGGAGAAACCACCCAGGTTTGGGTTCCTGGATACTCCCTGAGGTTTCCCCTGGGAGGAACTTTAGGACTTTGTGTTTAGCAGGTCACCCAGGCAGAGGTCAGGTGAAAGTGCATTTCTGCACAAGCTTTTAGAAGGAACTGACCTTTCCACTGTGGTTGTGAGCAGGGAAACCTTCCAGCAGAAAAAATCCTCTTTGGGCTGGGGTGCTCATGTAAATGTAACAGATGGGGTTCAGCTCCTTGGATGGCAGGTCCAGGTGGGTGATCCAGAATGCCAGGACACTGCAGTGTTGGGATTCATGATCCTCTCTGCATGCAAAGGCCCTCCCAGCTGAAACCAGCTCTAACATTGCCAGGGCACGGATTTTAGACTTGGCTTTTAAAAGGCTCGGATTAGAGGAGCAGATAGAGATAAATGTTGGAGTAGGAGAGACACTGCTGATGAAATGCTGATACTTCCACTCAATCTGTGTGTCTCAGAAACCTCTTTTTTGAAAAAAAAAAATAATAAAAAAAAGGGAAAAAAAAAGAAAAAATAGTAATCCATTTGCACCAGCCTCTTTTATTTCCTGTTAATGATTCAAGACTTTTCCCAGTTATCCTCTGCAGCCTGAAACACCAGGGGCACCTCATCCTCTGCCCTCTGGGAATGTGATTCTGGCTCTGTAGGTTATCTGGGGTGGGGGAGGAAGCAGGGCAGAAGAACGAGGGGGTGCCGTGCAGCTGATTCTCATTAATTTTGGAAGGAGTTATAAAAAGTAAGCTTTAAAGTCTGTCCTAAATATAAGGATTCAGCTGATTGAGAGCTCATCTGCTTCTATCTCTTGGCTAATCGTGAATACACTTCTGCTGTGTCACTTCAAAGGCACTGCACAGCTGGGAGGGTTTTCATCAAAGCTTCTGCATGTCTGGGGGAGGTTTTCCCCCCCATGAATATACATCACTGGAGGCACCTTTTCCCAACTTTTCCCATGCCTCCCTCTGATTGATCCTCATTTCATTCAGATGAGCTCTTCCTCTCTGGATGGCTAAAGGGCAAGAGACAGCTCCCTCCAAAGCTTTCCCACTCGCCTGGATGCCTCTCCGAAGATTTTCCTCTCATCGGAGTGGGGGAGGGAGGGAGCTGTTCAGACAAGAGATTGAGCCTTTAAATTAAATTCTTGTCATCTGAGGGCTGGGCCTGATAGTAGCGGGGGTGGGAAGTGTATTCTCCCAGTATCTCTGGGATAACTCTGCCCGGATCCTGATCCGGTGTAAATGTGGACTGATCTCAGCACTGGTATCGTCCCAACCAGGAGTCTCCACACCCCCCAGTGCCAGGCAGGAGGCTGTAGGGTGAAAGCAGCACCATCCCCTGCGTGGCTGCCCCGCGGGGGTACGTGAGCTCCAGGGCCTCAGAGCACTCTCTGGAATTGCTCAATTCCCCTCTTTTTTCGGTGGGGAAGGAGGGCCGGGCAGCCCTGTGGAATTTCAAACACTCAGCCACCCTCAGCCGGGCTGGGATTTCACAAGAGCCCAAGACCCAGCACGTGCAAAGTGCCGGTGGAAATGGGGGCCCCTCCGCGGATCTGGGATGGGAGCTCACCCCTCCTGGAAACTCTGGGCCCGGTGCCACTTGGTTACAGCACGTCTCCTGGCTGGTGGCCAGAGCAGAGGAGCCTCAACCTCATCCCAGCTCTCCTGCCCTCCACCCTCTAATTGCGTGTTCCCCAGGGCCAAAATGACCCCAGCACTGCCGGGTCAGGACACTGGATGAGCACTCCTACACCCCTGGGAGGTCGGCCCGTAGGGGCGGGAATGTGATGCTCTGGATGATGTTTTTTAAAAATGTTACAAATCTCCTACGCAGTGATCCACATAAGAGTGACCTCCTCAGAGATCATCCAGTGAGATCTTCCTCCATTCCAGTGAGACCCCTCAACAGTCCCTCCCTGGGAGCAGGAGAACTGCAGAGCCACCACCCTCCTGTCACCAGCCAGTTCCACACCGGTGTCCTCACAGCCTCCTGTGCGTCCTCTCAGCTCAGAGTCCCATAAACTCACATCTTGGACCTTTACCAGGAAGTTCAAACCAGGTCCCCAGGGACACATCACCCTCATGGGGACTCTCCAACGCCATAACCTCTCTTGGCACCTATGAATCCTGTCCTCCGTGCCCAGCTCCAGGCTGGAACCCTCCCCTCCACAGCAAGGGCCCCTCTGGACAGGCATTTAAGGCCAGGTCAGGTGTGATGGTGTTCTTTGTGATCAGGACCTTTCTTCCCCCCAGACAGCGATGGGATTTCCCCCACACCAATCCCTGAATAGTTAATTGGACTGTGAATGGTTTATCACTTCTTTCACTGGGGTGTGTGGCTGGATTTACTTTGACACAAGCCCCTTTCTGAATTGCAAGTTGGCAACAATAAAAGGGAAAAGTCTTTAATTAGTTATCTGGCTAATTAACTTTTACAGCACTGTATAGCTTTGGCATCCAAATACTGCAATGCAAAACATTGCAAACATTCAAAGACTTCCCACCCCACCAGGAAGCTGCTGCCACCAGTGGTTGCAGGGGAAAAGCATCTCCCAGCCTTGGCCAAGGTGCCTGGAAATCCGCCTCTCCCTGGGCTCCCTGCACACCCACCCCTGCAGATAACTCACCTTCTCATGGTGATGTTCAAATTAAGGATAAAGAACATATATGGCATCCCCATGTTATAGAATCATGGAATCATTAAGGGTGGAAAAGATCTTTAAGGTCGTCGTCGACCCAGCGCCACCACCATGTTCACCACTAAAACATCCACATGTTTCCTGGACACTTCCAGGGATGGTGACTCCACCACTGCCCTGGGCATCTTCTTCCAATGAAGAATTCCCTAATATGTAACCTAAAACTCCTCTGGCACAACTTGAGGCTGTTTCCTCTCATCCTCTCCCTTGTTCCCTGGGAGCAGAGCCTGACACCTCCCCCTCCTCTTGTCAGGGAGTTGTAGAGAGTGAGGAGGTCTCCCCCGAGAATCCTTTTCTCCAGGCTGAGCCCCCCCCAGCTCCCTCAGCTGCTCCTGGTGCTCCAGCCCCTTCCCCAGCTCCATTCCCTTCTCCAGACTCGCTCCAGCTCCATGTCACCCTTCTCCTTCCCAGCGTGTGCACTCACTTTACCACTGGTAAAATACACTCAAGATCAAGTTTATCTCCTGCTTGCAAGGGGTGTGCAGAGATCCCTACTTCCCTGAGTTTCACAGTCAGGGCCATCCCCACAGCCCTGAGCCAAGAGTGAAACCTCTCTCATCAGGCAGGGTGACGTCATATCACAGCGTAAGGAGCTGCTCCCCAAGGGGGGTAAGCTCAGAATCCTGTGGGATGACCCCCAAGAGCAGGGTTTGGCTCGGGGAGTACAACAGGCAGGTTACTGGAATTCAGTCTCTCTGTTGGAACATGCAGGGTCCCCAGCACTTTTCCCACGCTGGGAGCTGGGGGTTTCGGGAGGCTCGGTGCCCCCGGGACGTTCCCGTGTTGTTGTATCTGCACCTTGTGGGCAAGCACGTGTTTTCCTCCCTGTGCACTGGAGTTTCGCCGTTGCTGCATGTCCAGGCAGCTCCCTGCCTGCTCTCAGCCTCAATGAAAAGGCACTGGGAAGGGGAGGGAAGGGGCAGGTTTCAGGGAAAGCAAGAAAAGCAGCGTAAAAAACGGGCCACCAGCTGGAGCCCACTAAGCCACACATCCCAGTGCCCCACTGCTCAGGGAGGCACAGAGGGAAAGGTCTGTCTGTGGTCAGGCTGGGATCCAAACTCTGCCTGCTTTGTTGGAGTTTGGATTTCGAGTGAGATCCGTTTAACCACTGTATTTAATTTATTAAGGGTAGAAAAGGATTTCGCTTGCTGCCAGGTCCAACACCACCACGTAAAACCAGGAGCAAGGCTTTGCCCCCTTCCTGAACCCGTCCCTGTGGGATCTGGGGTTCAGCTGAATTTCCAACTGACAGAAGTGCTGCCTTTGCTCAAGAGGCAAGTTGTGCCTCTAGTGTTCCACAGGCAGCTGGTGGCTCCAGGACCTCAGTGCAGCAGCCCCATGTTTGCACCCCACAGGCTGCACCCAAAACCCAGGTCATGGGGAAGGTAGCCTGAAGTCAGTTTAGAGTGCAAAAAGAGGATCAAGGCCCAGCGTGGGCATGAGAGAGTCTTCTCCTGGTTCATTTGTTCATTAAACCTCTTAGAGGGGCTGATTTCACTCAGTGAGTGCAGGGTTTGCTGAGGAAATAAAAGAAAATCTCTGCAGATTTGCACTTGCTAAATGATCAAGCAGCAAGGGACGGGGCAGGAAGGATGGGCTGGATCACTGACACAGGGAAGGTTCTCTCTCCCTGTACCAGAGGAGGATCTAAACCTGGAAGGGACAGAGATACCTGTATTCTCCCCCTGCAGAAGCAGACTGTTAAATGTGTACACCCTTTAAATCATGGCCCTTGTATCAGGAGCTGTGTCAGCCCCAGTTGCTGTGCACAGGCAAAGCCCTGAGTTCCTTTAAGAGCCCTCCCCCAGAAGAAAAAAAATAAAGGAGATTAAATGATTCATAGCACTTGTATGGGGAAAACTTTATGGGCTTGTTTTCGCTTTTGCTTTTCATTTTAAGTCTTTTCAGGCTCAGTTTAAAAAACAAATCAAGCCCATTCTCTTCCCTTCCTCCTGGTGACAGGTTGCCCAGATGCCTGTCTGGGTCAAGGGGACACTGCTGCATTTTGTTTTACCATCTGGCATCGCCCAGCTCTGCAGATTTTTTTTTTTAACCTCTTCATTCTCAGTAGCATTTCGTTCTTTGCTAACCCCATGTTTGCTTTCCTGAACCTTCCAAAGTAATTCCCATCAACTGCACCACTCAGCAGCCTGTGTGTGTGTGTGTGTAAACCATGACAGTGTCAGGGCTGTTTCCAGGCACAAAGAGGAGGAAATTTCCCCTTCAGAGCCACAGAAGATCAAGTGCCCCCCAGCTCCACGTCAGAGTTAAGCCTCCAACAAAAAGCTTTCCAGGGAGAGACAAGAAGGTTCCAGGTCCCCACGGCCAGGATGGAGCTGGCAGTGTGTTGGCAGTGCCAGGCTGTCCCTGGGATCTCTCTCCTCCCCTCAGGGTGTCCCTGCACCCTCTGCCAACGCCACACGTGGGGCGGGGGCTGTTTCCACACTCCTGTTCCTGGATGACACGGGTGCCTTTGCCTCACAACTCGTCCTACAGACCTACATAAGCCAGGGAGAGCAAGGGAGAGCTGGGCAGAAGAGCTGCCAAGGAGGTGAACACGGTGTGGGGTACAGTGATCCCTGCACCTCAGGGCCAAAGTTGTCCTTTCCTTGTGAGGAACTCAGGACAGGGGAGGAAGTTTCCAAAAGTAGTGACTTGTTTGGACATTTTCTGCCCCTCCCCTAAGCATAGGTCTCCTTGTAAAACAGTATGTTCTCCCCCCCAAAATTACAAGTGGTTTCCACAGAAAACTTTGGAAGTGCGTAAAGTCTCACTTTCAGTTTCAAATTATGGTTTTTGTTTCGTTTGGGGCTGAGGGATATTTTCTCTTAAGACACTGCCATGCTCATTCACTTTTCCAAGCAGATGGTGAAAAAATGTTGAAGGAAAAATTAATCTCCTGCCCTCAGATTTTGCTTTGCCCAGCTCTGAAGACAGGCCCATGTGGCACACTTTTACCACCATGGTTGGCAGAGGGTGAGTTTAGATTGGATATTAGGAATTCTCTCCTGTGAGGGTGGGGAGGCCCTGGCACAGGTTACTCAGAGAAGCTGTGGCTGCCCCATCCCTGGAAGTGTCCAAGGCCAGGTTGGACAGGGCTTGGAGCAACCTGGGATGGTGGAAGGTGTCCCTGCCCATGGCAGGGGGTGGAATGAGATGAACTTTAAGGTCCCTTCCAACCCAAACCATTCTAGGATTCTATGATTCACAGTTATATCAGCTCCACCACCTCCAGAAATAAAGAGATTAAGCCAAGAAAAGCAGTCTCACACTGGTGAAGACTCCAGCTCCACCTGGAAGCTCTGCAGGTCACTTCCCAAGTCAAAGACATTATTTTCTCACTGCCAAGCCTTGGGCTCACACAATTTTCCTGTCTCAGTCCCTGTGTGCACAATACCTGAGCACACATCCGTGGTGAGAGGGATCTGGGGTGATGTTCCAGGGAATGCTGAGGAATGCTCTGGGGCTGTGGGCTGTGGGAGCACAGGGACAGCCCAGGGATGGGTGGCAGGGGCTGCCAGGACTGTCTGAGGCATCATCACACCCTCAGCGGGAAGCTAATTAACAGCAGGGAAGGAAAAGACCATTTAAAGAGCTGAGTCTGGGCGACTAAAGGCCTTAGTCACTCAGTGATGAAGATCTTAGGCAAAAACTGCTTTTAAAACAGTATTTATCCGAATCATGTTCCTTTAAGAAGTATCTCAAATCACCCAGTGAGGGCTGCTGGGAAATGTCACTCTTGTTCCCTGACACTTTCGATGTCCAGAAGGTTTGTGACAACTGCCACCTCCTCTCCCCACCTGCAGCTGAGCAATCCCACAGCACAGAACTGCCAGAGCTGCTGGAGAACAACAATTTCTGACCTGAAGAAACTGGAAATTTTCTTCCCCAAATACGTCAAGTCAAAACTTTCCAGTGTTCCAATAGAAACATTCTCCAAATGCACCTTCTGGTTTCATTCGGGGAAAGAAGAGCTCTTGACACTCAGACAGAAACAAAAAAATCAACTGTGAAAGTCCATGTGGAGGCTATTTCAGAAAAGGTATTTCACATTTTAAGAAATACTGAAAACATTCCCCAGCCCTGGGAGTGTCCAAGGCCAGGTTGGACGGGGTTTGGAGCAGCCTGGGCTAGTAGCAGGTTCCCTGCCTGTGGCAGGGGGTGGAATGAGATGAGCTTTAAGGTCCCTCCCAACCCAAACCACTCTGTGATTCCGTGATTCATCCAACCCCTCACATAACGTGGTGGTGATGGAAATGTAAGAGCACACTGGAAATGTTAATCACGCTGCTCTTATGGATCAGTGGTTCCTCGTGGTGCCATTTGTACCAGAAATGCCCTGTTATGTTTTTTAATCTGTGGATGTTCTTTATTCCCCAAGCTCAGTCACCCTCCCAGGCTCTCAGAACGCAGCACACACAGTTCTGGGTGGGGTAAGAGCAAAAAGAAGGAGCTGGGGTGACTTGATGCTGCCTGTTGCCTCCAAAGGCTTCACAAAATCAAACCACAGCCCCAACTGTGCCTCCTCCCAAGGGTGACACTGTATTTCCTGCAGTGCCCTTCCTCAAGATGGGCAGATACCCGTCACTGTGACTCAGGAAAGGTCGCAGGGTTTGCCCCCGTGGGCTGAATCAGCTGTTGCTCATGGAGAGGGAAGAGGTGGCACATGGAGAGTCCCCCAGGTATCACAGAGCATGCAAAGGTGGAGGATGAGGCTGTGGAATGTACTGTGGAATGACAACCCCATCCCAAAGCATTTCACAGAATCACAGAATGATTCACAGAATCACTGAACGTCCTCAGCTGGAAGGGACCCACAAGGATCATCCAGTCCAATTCCTGGCTCTGCCCAGACACCCCAACAATCCCATCCTGTCCCTGAGAGTGTTGTCCAAACCCTCCTGGAGCTCTGGCAGCCTTGGGGCTGTGCCCACTGCCCCGGGGAGCCTGGGCAGTGCCCAACTACCCTCTGGGGGTAGGACCTTTCCTGATATTAAGGATGGAAGAGAACCACAATGGGGCCAAGCAGGGTCATCCTAGAGCACATTCCACAGGATTGCATCCAGATGGCTCTTGAATAAGGATATTTGGGTATTTATGCTCCATATGAGTAGAACAGTGGGAGGACTTGGGCACAGCTGCGTGTTTGCCCAAGGACAAACAGTGTTCTCCTTCCTCTGCAGCAGCAGCTTCCCTGCCTGCATCATAAAGTCATCACAGGCCACAGGACCCCCCAGCAGCCCCCCAGCTGTAGATGATCATCCTGCCCTTCACACAGGTGACAGTCCTGCACCTGATCCCTTCCCTGCCTGGGCACCCACAGCCGGGGACAAAGGGGAGGAGGGCAGGAGAGCAAAACTTCGTGTGGTCGGTGCCCTGTGTGCCCTCCGTGAGAGGATGCTGTGGGAACACTCAGCAGGGCACGGCCCGGGCCGGGGGTGCTGAGCAGTGCGGAGGGCGGAGGGAGTTCTGAGTGCTTTGCCAAAGTTTCAAATCGGTGTCGCTCGGAGGAAAAGCGTGTTTTGTTTGATGGGCAGCGACACCTCGTGGCATTGGCCACCCCCTGTGCCAGCAGCGCACCGGGATTTCCTGGGACAGGCGTGCTAAAATCAGGGGGAGTTTTGCCACAGAGGCCGGCGGAGCCCAGATTTCAGGGCAGAAGTTTCACAGGAAATGATGGTGATGATGGTGATGATGATGATGGTGATGATGATAAAATTCACCTCTTGCAAATGCTGAGTAAAAATCGCACCTCATCTTTGAGAGAAGCTGCCTGAGGGCTCTTAGCAAGACCTTAATGACTGGTCCTGGAACTGCTTCCCATTCTGCCCAGGCTGATACAGGAAGCACAGGATCCACGTGTTGGTCCTGGTTCTGCTGTTTGGATGCTGAAGGGGAATAGACCCTCCAGACCCTTTGCTTTGGGTTTTTCCTTACACAGGATTATAGTTCTTTTTTGCAGAAGAAAGAGGAACTTCATAAAAACTAAATGAAATTAAACAGAGGTACCAAAACAGCCAAGGACAAGTCCCAGTAACAGAAGCCCATGGTGAGAAGAAATGGAGATTTTTGGAGTAAATTGTGACTGAAGAAACTCGTAACTTCGCCTCCTCCTATGGCTCAAATTGATGGAAATGAGACACTTGATGCATTCCTGGTAAAAACACAGGCTTTGACCAGTACAAACCCAGCTCCATAAACCCTTCTCCCGCTTAGTACCCAGACCCTGACACTCACAGGAGCAGCAACGGGCTGTCTGTTGGGCTGGGTGAGTTTTCCAACTGGGGAAGAGCCAGGAAAAACCCTTTTCCCTAAGCTGTAACTTCATTGACTCATTCCCTCTCATCAGGGCACAGGCCTGGAAGTGACTGTGATGGGAAAGCAGGAGAGCAGACGTGCCAAACAACAGCACAATCGATCCAGGGATTTCCCCCCTTCTCTCCCTGCTCATGGGATGCAGTGGCACAGCTATTCCAAGCACATCCCCCTGGGCATTGTACTTGTAAGGTGGCTGAGCCGGGATATTTCCTGATTTTCTGAGACACACAGAACAAAACTGCTGCTCCTTGGCTTTGCTTCAGGAAGAACTGTGAGGGTGTGGGACACAGCAGCAACTTGGGAACTGGGCTGTGCCCCAGGAGAGCTCTGGAGTTGAAAGGAACCGTGTTGTGAGGATATAAACACCTTGGGAGTCTTATGGCTGCAAATTCCAAGGCCAAGAGTCTTGGAATGGGATCATGGATCTGGGAGCACAGGGGCCAAGCACCACCCATGTGCTGGCTCAGCCCTGGCAGCTGGTCCTGATGCTCAGGGAGATTTTTGGTCTCCTGACAAATAACTGGTAACCAAGGCATAGGGAAGTTGCAGCACTGGCATTCAGGAAACACACAGGATTTAGCAGATGGATCCACGTCCTTTCACTTGCCCACAGTGGGAAGGGGCAGATCCCTGTCCCACCTCTGCACCTCACCCCTGCATCTGGGAAGTGGAGTGATTCCCTGGCTCCTGAAAAACGGGATGGTGACAGAAATAAAGAGAAAATCCTCGATCTCTTGTAAACCCCGGGCTATCAGAGCACCCCACCCTTCCGTTTTTTATTGGTGGTGGTTATAAATAGATTCCTCCAGCAGTGAAACCTCAGTTGATTTCTATTAATATTTCACAGCCACGCAGGTACATTCCAAAGGTCTGATTTTTAACGAGGTTGGGCTGGGCTTCCTCTGCGTTCCACAGCCTGTGCCGAGGTGCACTGGAGGGCGTAGTACTGCAACCTTTCACTCCTCCTTTCCCCAAAATTCCTCTCCCACGGGCTCCTTGCCCGGTCCAACGTGCGGGGCTGTGCTTGGCTGTACCAGGAAGGGAGGGTGTGCGCGTGTGTGCGGGGCATTGGCTCCAGCATCCCCTGAATTCAAACAACTTCAGCCAAGAAAAACAGCGCCATGAAAAGGTGTCAAGGGAAGGAAGATGTGGCCAGCGGGACATTCTCCTGGAGGGTCCGAGTTCTGGTGGCTCTGTGCTTCCTGCACCGGGCTGGAGGTACCTCTTTGTTACTTTTCCTTTCACAACGTGGCTTTGCTTGTAAGGAGGAGAGACAGACACGGGTAAATTTTAAGCAGTTTGAATGGGAATGATTCACACAAAGTGAGTTATTCCATGGCAAAGGCAATTTAAAACCTGTCTGTAGAAGGGGTCTTGTTGAGGGCTTAGTGATGGATGTACTGGTCTGCCAGGAAAAATAGGTGCCAGGAAAGTCCATGTGGCAGAGTTGGATGCTGCACCTCGCTGCATTCCTGGCAGGATCAGCCTGGGAGGATGTTTTATAAGAAATCAGGAAAAAAAATTACTATATCACACCTGCTTCCATAGCCAGTTTCCAGTTTTAAATGAACTGAGCTGCTCTGCCTCAAATTTTGACACCACCTCAATCAAAACCAGGTGATATTTCCTATCCCCAAAGATATTTTTAAATAATCCACATGATTTTCCCTTTTGATCAGGCCATGTCCGACTTCTCCCTCCTCAGAATGTTACACTACTGTCAAAGGATTTTGAAATGATTGTGACGTGGACTCCAGGAGAAGGGTCTCCCCAAGATGTGACATATACTGTGAGTTATGAAAGGTAAGTCTGATTGAAGGTGTGGCACAGGGCAAACAACTGTGCAACTCTATTAATCAATGTCATAATGATCAGTGACCTTTCACCAAAAACCAAACATTGTCCATGTTGAAAGTGCTCCAAACTCCGAGCAAGATTTGGGACCCATCCTCCCAAAACACTCCCTTCTCTTGCTGCACAAGTTATAGCAAAACAACACGTTTAATATTATGGTAATTATGGTGTGGTTGTTTCTTCTTTCAGCAAGGATCACGAGGGCAAATGGCTGGAGGTTCCTCATTGCAACAACATTCCCACAACCTCTTGCATTCTGACTTGTGAGCCTTCAAACATCTACGCTGAGGTCCGGGCTCGAGTGAGAGCTGTTTCAGGACGACTCCAGTCACGCTGGGTAAAATCCCGGTTCAAGGATTACTATTCAGCAGGTGAGTCTGTTCAGGTTCCAGCCTGGATGGAGGGACATCCCAGCAACAGTGTTGCCTGAGCAAATGAGCAGCTCACACACCACAGAAACAGAAATCAGGAGCTTTGTGGAGCACAAACTACAACGAGCCCTGATTGATTGAAAATTAAATTTGCAGCAAGAGTTGTCAGAATTTGTTCATCAGAGCTCCAGGTGAACAAACTGGCTTCAAGCTTTCCATATATATACCAGCAGGGGGATGTGGGGTAAAAAAGGTGTTCTTTTGCCTCCCTCACAGTGTGGATCAGTCACAGAAAGGTAAGACCCAAGCAAGCACCATTCTCATGTCTGGTTGCTCCATTGCAGTGGAACTGGCTCCCCCCGTGCTCATCCTGAAGGTCAAGGAGAATTTAATCAATGTGAGTGCCTCCTTCCCTTTGCCCACCTGTGTGGAGAAGCTCACTTGGAAGTACGAACTGAACTACTGGAAAGCTGGATCTGAAGACAAGGTCAGTAAAAGTGGCTCTTCCTGGGGGGAAAGGAGGAACAATGATCGGCTTGAACTGAAACAGCTTCAAATTTCTGCATCCAGGGCCTAGGGAAAAGGAACTGGCCAAACCAGAATTAAACCAAAGCCAGAGGGAAAAAGTAGATGTGAGTGCATGTGTGTGTGTTGTGTGTGTGTGCCTCCTTATTTTATTGTCAGTTCCCCATTTTTATCAGGAAGGGGATGCTACACTACAGTCAATATCTGAGGTTTAAAACAACCAGGTCAGCATTGCCTGGCAGAACAGAGCACAGCACAGCTGGAAATCCCACCCTGGGATCCATCACCCTGGGAGAGATGCTTGCTTGGAGTGTCTCACCATGCACCTCCCAACCCCTGAAGCCACACAACGTAACAAAGGGAATCATGGGCTGAAATGGTAGAGAAACACCACCCAAATAGTGAAAGAACCATCTCCCCAATCCTCTGTTTTGTTTCCAAACAGAAGAAATATGAAGATAAATTCAAGAGGGACTCAGTGACTATTAATACCACTGCACTCAGAGGCAACTACTGCTTTAGTGCCAGATCTATCTACGAAAGCTACCCCACAAAATACAGCGAATTCTCCCCACCAGTGTGTGTGCCATTAAACCACAAAGGTATGTGGACCTTTTTCTGGTCCTTCCCAGAAAAGGATGTGGTGGGACATCGAGTGGGATCAGGGCAAGTCAAAGATTTCCACCAAAACTAGCTCTTCAAAAACAACAAAAACAACAACAATGGGCTTCCTGTTAAAGGGCTGGATTTTCTAGTGAATGGTTCCTGCTTTCTATAGAAACATTTTCACTTTAAAAAGCCAACCCTGAAATGTTTGCTGAACATCCTGGATATTGTACTTGAATTGTGCTCTTGAGGGAAATTTGGGGAAATATATGTGAATAAAGCTTCATGTTTTCCCTGATCCAAGTAAAGCATTGGCTGGTATCAACATTCCTTTGTGACCATGACTTAGAGTCTGATCTTAGGCAGGTCTGTTCTCCTTCCTCTGCATTTGCAAAATACAGATCTTGAGTCCACCATTTTTTGAAATTTCTGAAAGAACAGCTGAATATAAAGCCCATAATTGCTATGAAAACAGCACCAATGGGAGATTATTTTTTCTTCTTCATCAGTGAAATTCCCACTTCCTGCCACGATCCCTGTGTTTGTCCTCCCCATCTTCCTGATTGGTGCCTTCATCCTCTGCTTTTTGAAACAAGATGCCAAGCAAAGGAAGATGCCTCAGGCTCTGGTATGGCCCAGATTCTGGGGTCCCCTCCTGACTCAATGTCTTACTGGTTTTCAGAGGGGAACTGGGGAGGAGTGGGGGGGGGGTTCTGCACGTCTCAGTTTTGTGTTCCTAAGTCCCATTTTAAGTAGGCTTTCCTGTATCCAAACTTTTATTTTAAAAGCATCACTAACTGACTGTCTCCCTCCTTTTCCCTGGCAGGATTTTCGTCACTTCCAAGCTGCTGGAGCAGCCTTTCCCTTGGAGCTCAGTGAGAAGGAATTCTGCAGTGATGCTCTGAGCTGCACAGAGAAGCCAAAGGCACAAAGGAAAACAGGCAGAGCCTTAGCAAGGAACAACCTACCACGGGTGGCTTCTTTCCTATCACCATCATCATCATCATCAGATGATGATGAGGAGGAGGAGGAGGAGGAGGAAGAAGAAGACAGTGGTACTTTCATCCCATACAACCAAGTGACTCGCTTTCCAAAGAGACATCTCAACTGCCAACCACCCCAAGCAGTTCAGGGGAAAACAAGCTTGGATTCAGGAACTGGAGGTCTCTCTGTGGACAGTGAATCTCTGCTTGACCTCAGTACCTTGGGTTTCTCCTCCTTCCCAGAGAGAAAGGATGAGGTGGACACCTCAGGATCCCAAGCAAATGAGGAGGCATCCCTTTCTCACAGTTCCTCCTTAGGGACAATATCCCTCACTGATGTGAGATTCCCAGGTTTCAGTGACCAGCACGAGGCAGACAGGGGTGAGAGCCTGGAAATGACCCTCCTTCATCCACTGATGGAGGGGGTTTGTGCCCAAGGCCCTCCCGGTGAGCACCACCTGCAGCAGGAGGGTCATCACTTCACCAGGTATCACCAGAAATCAATCACTGATCTGCAGGTCCAGATCCACGGGATATCCCAGCTCGGGAAGGATCCCAACATCCAGCTGCTCATCCCCTTACACACTCTGCAGGTGGCAGCAGATGAAGGGATCTCGAGTGACTGTGACAGTGACAGTTCTACCGAAGGGACACCTCCCACCTCCACGGGGCTGAGTGACACCTTTGAACCTTCAAACACGGGGGACAAATATGATCCCAAGTTTCAATTCAAAGGCTACAGCCATGCACATTACTTGGGAAGGACCTAGAGTACCCAGAGTGCCTGGAAAATGCTGGAGAGCTCCAGATATCCAGGCAAGGATACCTGAACAAGGACAAATAACTTGAGAGTGACGCTGGTTTTTTATTTATTCACTTGGAGTTTTCTCTGCTGATGTCTGGCCTATCAAGGCATATGACTTTAGGGACACAGAAGGTGTAATTAATTTCTCAGTAACCTCTGTACACTGTCCCAATGTACTGTGATAAGGTGCTCAGGCTCTGATTAGAGCCAGGGGTGAGTCAGGCAGAGGTTTCACACAGCAAACAGGCACTGCCTCCTGTTCACCCAAAACTTCAGAGCAAGGCAGCTGCTACATGTGAGTTATGAAAGGCAAAACCACAACCCAGACTCGTGTGAAACCATCAGCTGGGCCCTGAAAACACAGTGTTGTGCCTGCACATTGATTTGGAGGAGATTTTAAACTGTTTATGTCACATTTGCTCCTCCCCAACTGCAGAACTGCACCTCTGCTGGACTGGGAGCACCTTACAGAGCCAGTCAGCAACATCTGTTTTTTGTGGGATGGAAAGTTCTCTACCTCAGCCTACAGAGATCACCTTCTGTGTTCCAACAGAGGGAGAAATATGCAGCATGTTTGTTTATTTATTTATTTTTTGTTTTATATGAATATACTTACAGAAGCCGAAACTCCTCCTGCTGTGCAGAGTGTCTGAGAGCAATAATATTTTGATATTTTGATATATAACTCCATGTGTGTGTGTTTTTGTGTCCCAGAGCTACAAAGGGTGACTGCAGCTCATCCTGAAAAATATTACATTTTAAAACAGGACCCCACCTGGGCCTTCCTAATGCTTTGGTTGGAGTAGAATGCTGTGACACTTCCCAGACAGGCCATCCTGGTCACAGAAAAACCAGGATTGTGACCCTCTCTCTGAACAAAGAATCAAGGAGTGGTTTGGATTGGAAGTGACCTGAAAGCTCATTTCATTCCAGTCCCCTGCCATGGACAGGGACACCTTCCAATAGCCCAGGTTGCTCCAACCTGGCCTTGGACACTTCCAGGGATGGGGCAGCCACAGCTTCTCTGGGCAACCTGTGCCAGGGCCTCCCCACCCTCACAGGGAACAATTTCTTCCTTATATCTAATCTAGATCTCCCCTCTGTCAGTTTAAAGCCATTATCCCTTGTCCTATCACTATGTGCCCTTGTACAAAGTCTTTTTATACTGAAGTATAAAGAGAGAGCCTTTGTGTGGAGGCCACACCGAAAAGCAAAGCCTTAAAAGAAAGAGGGAAACACCCCCCAGCCATTCTCTGCATTCAGGGAGAGTTGTCTCAGATGAGGGAAGGGTGTTGATGGAGGGTATTAAAGCTGAAATCTTTAGAAAATCAGGAGGACAAGATTTGAAAGAGGGAGAGGGTGATAGGAGGGGTTGGGAACAGCTTTGAAGCAAGATGTGCTAATTAAGGGCCTAAATTAAAGTGGGAGATTGGAGAAAGGACCCATCAACTAGAATTATCCTTTTTTTTCTTGCCTGTCCTCTGCAAAGTGTCCTTTGGTACATCCTGCATTGTAATCCCTCCAGTTCATTTAGAAAGATACAGATGATACAAGCATAATCACCACCCAATTTCTTGTGCAATCAAGGAAAAACCCCCAGGCTTTGAGTTACAGGAAGCTCTGGAGTTGTGTAACCTCTACAAAATTATTTTGACATGTCACAGCTCTGCAAACAGGGCCTGGGATCAGTTCTTTGTCTTTCCAGGGAGCTGAGGGACAGGCTGCAGGGCCAGGTGAGCTGCCAGGGGGAGGCAGCATCCCACTCCTCCACGTTTTCTTTCAGCAGGGTCTGAGACCTGTTTTCCACTGCAAAAGGGTCAGTCACAGCCAGAGCCCAGTGCTGCCTCTTCCAGAGCCACCAGTCCTTATCAGAGCATCAGAGAATCACCTCATTTCGAAAAGACCTGTCAGATCATCAGGTCCAGCTGTTAAACCCAGCACTGCCAAGTCCAGCATGTCCCCAGGTGCCACATCCACACATGTAGCAGTCACCAGGTTTGCTGCAGCCCCCCCCCCCCCCCCCCCCCGACAGTGAGGGAGCTGAAAATTTGAGGAGGTTTGGAAGTTCGAAGCCAAGTACTTAATTTCCAACTTGAAAGTAGAGATTTGGAAACCTTCAGGCACCTAAAGATTCAGGGAGGTGCTTCCTGGGCTGTTCAAAAGGTGGCATCTCGCTAGAAATAAGGGCAGGAATAAAGTTGGAAGTTATATTCTCAAAACTAAAGTCTCAGGTACAATCAAGGTCCCTCATCCCTGCCCTGGCACACAGCAGAGGCACAAGGTAGTGACGTGAGTGAAGGAAAAGTGGAAATACTTTAGCAGGTCATTCAGGGAACACCCTAACAGGGAGTTATACTAATTAGATGTGGGCCACACTGGTGGATAGGTGTGTCTTGTTTAACACACCTGTGAGGCTTTTGCCTTTGTCCAGGTGAGCTGAGAAAGACAAAATGCACAGTGGTGCATCGTGGCATGGTTGGAGCCCTGTTAACACCCCAGCAGAGCAGGGAACAGAAGGAGCTTCAGGAAGAGACAATCCACGAGGTAAAGAGGGAAGCAGAAGGGGTAGTTGGGGTTTGTGGAACTTTGGTGGCACTTGACCTTTATTCAGTGGTCCAGTTAGTCCTGGGCAAAGCTGAGGGCTGAGGACAGGACCCCCAGCTGTGAAGAGGGGTTAAGATAAAGCAGAGGAATGAGCCACAGAGGTAATCTAGTTTTTGAAAAAGGAATAGCCACGCTAGAAACAGTCAAAAGCAGTGGCTCAGGGAGTGTCCTAAGCCTCAAATACAGGCTGCATGTGTGAAGCCTTCTCCTCTTGGGACGTCTTGGGTAAAATAAGCAGCATGCAGAGGTACCAGTTCTCAAGTGTTCTATGCACCTGGTGGTTCTAAACCTGCATCTCCTGGAGATTTCAGTTTTGATGGAAGAAGGAAATGTCTCACCCTCTTCTGAGAAAAACCTGAACATGTAATTTAATAACACCTTAATAACTGAGCAGGCTATGGAAAAGGAACTGTATCTCACAAACTCCCAGTTCTTACCACCAGGCATCCAGGATATCCCTAACGGAGCCTTAAATTTTAAACAGACACAAAAATAAACTGTAGGTCTACAGTGGCCTCTGCACAAAGCATGTGCTCCTCCTGTGGAAAGGCCACCTCCTTTCTACCTCCTTCCTATGTCAGGTGAGAGAACTTCTGCACCCACCTGGCAGGGCAGAGCAGGGCAGACCTGAGGAGCTCGTGCTCTGCCAAGGCTGCAGCAGGGCACGTGCTGGTCATTTGGTTCCCATCCAAGGTCAGTATGAAGAGTGTAAAAACAAAGTGATCTGGCTGACTTCCACTTTGAGAAAGTATTCAGGGGTATTTCTGGAGGAAATAGGTGTATTGCTTGCAGCAGGCATTAAAGCCAACCAGGTGCACCAGCACTGAGTTTTAATTTCTAGAGTTTCAACAAGCCCGAGTCGCCCGACCAGAAAAGCCAGGCTCAAACCCCAGAAACCTCAGGGAGGGCTTTCGGGCAGGAAGCTCTCAGCAAAAAGGTATTTGGCTCTTTTTCAAGATTTGGGGGACTTTCTGAGCCTCTGGCTCATGGACCTTTGTACAGTCAGGTGGGGAGAGGTGCTCCTGTCGTGGCTCCCGCGCTCCCTCACACATGCGCACGGCTCCGCGGGGCTGGTGAGCTCAGATCCCAGGGAAGGCGGGATAGGAGCTCTGCAGCCTGTTACTGAGCAACAAATCCAGCCTGGCCTCACCAGAAAGAATTTACCTCTCATGAAAGGTGATTCACCTGCACGCAGGATCAACTGCCTGCCCTCCCAGCCCAGCCTGCACAGGGATTCATGAAGCGATTCCTGCTCGTCCTGGCTGGATTTTCAGTGGTCGGTAAGTCCTGACTTCTCCTTTCCTGTCCCTAAGTGGGGTGTTTCTGTTTGATCCTGTAGTATGGGACATACTTCTATCATGCTTACTGAATTAACACCTAGAGAGTGAGCTGTTGTCTGAGGTCGCATAAAACTTGTTTTCCATGTTGTTCTCTGCTTTTAATAATTCCCATGTGGGTTGGGGTGCTCGGTGCTTGAAGGATTAGTAGGGAGGCAAAAATTCTTTCACTTCAAAGCATTTGCCACTGGTGTGTTACAACCCAAATCCTACAGGAGTGAAGGATATTCCTTGATCTCAGTGGGATTTGGATCAGTCTCTTTATGTCTTAAGCAGAGACACAAATGAATAAATAACCCTGGTTTTAAAAGAGATTAAAAAAAAAAATGTAATCTGAAAATCATGGAATCATCACACAGTGGTTTGAGTTGGAAGGGATATTGAAGAACATCAAGTTGCACCCCCTGCCATGGACAGGGACACCTTCCACTAGCCCAGGTTGTTCAGAGCTCCATCCAACCTGGCCTTGGACACTTCCAGGGATGGGGCAGCCACAGCTTCTCTGGGCAACCTGTGCCAGGGCCTCCCCACCCTCACAGGGAAGGATTTCTCCCTTATATCTAATCTAAATCTACCCTCTAAAAGCCATTTAATCCTACTCCAGATATGGCAAACTCACTCCTGGGATAATGAAGGATAAACCTGCTGTTTCCAAACTCCAGCTTGTCATTGTCTGCTCCTGTCTGTGCTCCTGCACCTCAGGGAAGGCACCTTCAGAAACTCCCAGAACAGAAGGTCTGTCACTGTGAAATATCCTGGTTTTCCCCTGCCCACACTTGACTGTGCTTGTGTTACACTGCTTTGCATAACTGTTTTAGTGTGGATAAATGTGGGAAGACAGAGATTTCCTACTCCTGATATGATCAGGGTATTGGTGACTCAGTTTTCAATGTGCTCAGACAGGGAAACCCACTCCCTTCCTACAGCAGGACAGGGGTGCTGAGCCTTGAACGAGCAGAGGCAGGTGTTGAAATCAGGGTGAAAGCTGGACTAGATTTCAGTCCATTCCTGTGTCATTTCCCTGCCCAAATGCCACACACAGCCCTGAGGATGGATCTGTGCCTTTCTGCCTGGCTGTCCTCCCCTGCAGCCAGCTGGTTTAGCTGCTGGCACTCAGCTCTGCTCCAGGGAGGCAGCGGGAGGGAAAGCTTGGAGCAGGATCTGGATGTGATTTAGCCTCTGCTCCTCCACAACTGCTCAATGGGATCTTGTCCAAGACACCCCCATCCTGTCCTCAGTTTTCCCTTCCTACTTTCACTTACTCACCCCCTTCTTTAACAGGGGATCTCATTGATTTTGAGCACCATGGTGGGACTGATCACTCTCAACAAGCACAGGCTGAAGCCCACCCATGTTCCAGGTGTTTATCAACACCACAAACTGCATTGAGTAATGTATAAATGATCTACCTTTGAGGATCTGTCTATAAATTGAATTTATGGAGCTTACAAGTCCTGAAGGTTGGCCTGCAATTTAGAACCTTGTGACTCAGCCTTGGGAAATTTTGCAGTGTTTATTCTCATGGCAGGAGACAAAAGTCTGTAGGACATTTCTGCAGCACCTGCTCAGAGCCAGTTTTCTGCAGGGGGACTATGGTTGTGTCCTGCCCTGCAGGGCCACGTTTGTCAGGGACAGGTGACATCCCTGCTCACCAAAGGCAGAGCCCTCTCTGTGGGGCAGAGGAGCAGGGCTTGGGAAGCAGGGAGCTGGGTGAGTTGTTTGCTTTCAGCCTGGCACACCCAGATCAGAGTCCAGATGTCGGGTCCCTGCGTGTCACTCCACAGATCAACCCAATAAAACATGGAGCAGGAGAGGTCAATGGCAGCCACATCTTCAGGGATGTGAAACTGAGCTCTGCAGGCCACTTCCCTGAGTAGGGGCAGAAAGCAGAGGCATTCATAGACATGATTCTGGTCTTGAAAACAGGTTATTATTCTTATTTTACCATTATTCTTATTCTACCAGTTTTGTTTTAACTGCTTTAAAAGAAACTTGACAAGAAATTCAAGGATTCTCTCTCTGGCTTGAGTTTTTGAGGCCTTTCTGTGTAACTTCCTGCCTTACATTTTTTTGGGATGAGTCAACAACCTGCAAGGTGTATATGTGGTGATGTGTGCAGGGTTTGAAGCCTTGTTCTCCTCAAGCTTCTGCTTTGCAGCCCAGCTCTAGCAAAATATCAGGAAGTGGCATCCCTGATATTTCTGTTCAGTAAACAGCACCAGACCCACGTTCCTCTGAGGGCTGAGATGCCAGAATATGCTTTTTAATACCAGTTTCTTTGCTCCTCCAGGTATTGTGAGTACAGGGAGATCATCATGTCTGAAACGTGCAGGGTTTTCTTCCACGAACTTTGAGAACATCCTGACCTGGGAAACAGAAGCAGATATCCCCCCTGGCACTGTATTTGATGTCCAGTACAAACAGTATGTGAAGTTTGCTTCTTTTGGGGAGTTGTGCTGTTCTTAGGGAGAGAGAGAAGGGCCAAGAAGCAAAAGCTGGTTTTGCTGTTTTACTGTTACAGAAATGGCTCTGCTTGGAGAAGAGCTCAGTGAAGGACAGGATTATTCAAAGTGGTACATGATGCTCAGTTAGGCAAATATTTTACATCTTAGGTTGCCAACTTCACTCCCTTACTGAGCTACTCTTTGCCTTCAGCAGCTTCCTCCTCTATTCCATCATTCCCACGCAGGTGTGAACAGTTGTCTTCCTCCGGTCGCGTTCTACCAAACAAACTAAAAGCTTCTTGTTGTTTTTTTTTGGTTTGTTTTTTTTTTAAACTCAGGTATGGAGAAAAATCCTGGCTTCCCAAGGCCGAGTGCCAGAGTATCACCCAGCACTTCTGCAACCTCACTGGTGAGACAGAGAACTTCACAGAGCATTACTACGCCCGGGTGAGGGCGACGGGCCGGAGCAGCTGCTCCTCCGGCTGGGTGTGCTCCGAGAGGTTCGAGCCCAGGAAAGAGAGTAAGTACCCAGCCCAAAGCCCCCAAATCCCACTTGTTTGGGAGCCAGCCCCGCTCTCACCAGTGTTTAGGGCAGCACCTCCCCGGATTTCAGTGCTGGAGGGCTCCTGTGCTTGCCAAGGGAGGGACTGAAGGCCTAAAGATTTGGTGTCGGGGCAAGGAGGCGAATGAGCAAATGGGCTCATTTGATCCAACATCAAAGTGGGACTACAGGGGAAAAGGAAAAGCCAGGTGTCTCTGATTCTGTGAGTCTGTGACCCCATGACTCTGTGCCCTTGAAGGGAGAGCTGCTATTAAGGCTGATGAGAGGCAGAAGGAAACCAGTAAGACACAACCCAAGGACAGCCAGTAATAAAGTCCCAGGAGCTTTGAAATGTGAGCTCCTGCAAATTGGGATAAGCATCCAGCCCCATGGATACTTCATGTTCCCAACCCCTAAGTGAGCCCTTCTACAGACACACAGCACATCCTTTGGAAGCATTATTGGTTCTGTGACTAAACTCGTCCCACTGCATATTCACCCAGAATAATTCAAGGTGCCAGTCAGTGATTGTGAAGAGCCTTCAGATCTCTACACCAAACAAGCTGTGAAAGAGCCACAGGCTGCTTTGGTCATTAAACACTCACTGTTGTTGCAGTGTGGGCATCAGACACGAGGTGATCCTGCCTCCCAGAACTGCTCTTTGCAGCTTCATGTTTCCAAACTACATGTCCATGAAGGGATCCAACTGCTGCTCTTAGAGCTGCTGTTAGAGCTGGGGTTAAACCTCTGTTTAGTGTTGGGTGTAACGTGTGCCTGTCACTAGGGATAAATGTAGACACAAAAGACCTGAACTACTCTAAAATCTGGCATTGGTTGGGAATAGGAGTTTTGTCTGAGTGCCCTGTGGTGGGATTTCACACCATCACACACATGGAGGAGGATGTCCCTGGGAGGGACGGGGCAGCAACATGGAATCACTGAGAACAGGGTCCTAAGGAAAAGCCTGGGGCAAGAACTCCTAGGAACAAACACTGGCTGAGTGTGGCAGAACCCCACAGCACCTGTGTCTCCAGTTGCCTGACTTCTCCTGTGCCCATACAGCTCAAACCCTTGTTGTGTATGAGCAGAAGTAATAATTTCAGTAATAATCTGAGGGGGGTGTTGTGTGTTTAAGACGATCTGATAATTATCAGCTTTACCCTTCACAGCTGACAGTGCCTGTTGTGTCTTTCCCAGCTGTTATAGGAGCACCACAAGTGGAGTACATTCCCCAGGTACGGTCCATAAAGTTCCTCATCCGGCCCCCCTACACGCCCCTGAGGGGGGAGGACGATCACCAGCTCACCGTGGAGGACATTTACAGCAAATTTGGGGCTGTTGGTTATCACCTGACAATATTCAACCAAAGGACACACCAGCAGGTAAAGCACAACCTCAGGCCTGTGATTCTGTAAATCACATTTTGGGTAAGATGGAGAAGAATCTCAGAGCTTACACACGATGGAGGAGATTTCTGATGGGACAGGGAAAGTTTTGGAGTCTTTGACTCTCAGCAGACAATGGGAACTTTAGGCATTCCTCTTAAATTCTGGAAAAGAAACTGGAGTTTCTGAGGGTACTGTGACTAAAAAAATGACTTAATTAGTTCAAGTCTCGAGAAACTGAAATGCAAAATTAAAAAGAGCAACAACAGAAAGCAAAGTGATGTAAATATTTAGAATTCAATACTTACAGAGTAATTATAGCACTAAAACTTATCAAGTAAAATAATATTTTATGCTGAATTTTGCAATCTGATTTGAAGAAAATGTAGGATTTAATCTTTCTAAAATACAGATTTTACCTTTGTTTTCAACAGCGGACAAAGAATGAGCACAACAAAGAATTTGAAGTTTCCGACTTGGACCCAGACACTGAATATAATGGAACAGTTTATATGTATCTCCTCCAGAAAAGCAGCAAATCTCAAGTGTTTTGGGTTAAAACACTAGAAGGTGAGGCTGTTCCCTCTGCTGATTGAAAAGTCCAGCCGGGATACTGGATACACAAAATACACTGATTTTCACCAACTTAAATAATTTAAAAATTAAGTGCTATGAGATGAAACCTATAACATCATTTAGCTAATCTGGTGCAGCTTTTCTAATCCAACCCTCTTTCCACTTGTTCTCTTCCCCACTAACCAGACAAGACATGGGTTCTCTACAGCCTGGTGGCACTGGGATTCTGTGCTGGGCTGGTGTTTGCTGCTGCTGGTTACGTGATCTACAAATACGTCAAACAACACAGTGCCCAGCCCATGGCTCTGGTGAGTGTCCATCAGCCCCTGCAGCAGAGCTTTAAGATCATAAAATCCCAGAATAGCTTGGGCTGGGAGGGACCTGAAAGATCAGGGATTCTCACTTATCCTTCACCTTCCACACTGAGTGCTGGGTCTTCACGTGAGATGAGCTTAAGGGATAATAAAGTATAATAATAAAATAAAAGGTTATTTCCACACTATGCGTAAGTTAAAGGAGGAGTTTTCCTTTAGGATTGCACAGTTGATACACAGTGAGAGCTGCCTGTATTCCTGTGAGAGCTCATTCCCCAGGAAAAAAGGAGTTCTGTCAGCAGAGCAGGTCCCTGGTGGTTGTTACTGGCTCTTACTGACACTTCTCCAAGGAAAATTTTAAAGAACCAAAAGCAAACCTTCAAGGTTGCAGCTTCTTGTTAATAACTCCTGCTTGTTTGTCTACTCCAACAGGACTTCAGAGGGATTTCATCGTTCCAGCCTCTCACACTGACCGTGGAGCACATCATAAAGCCCATTAGTTTATCCAAACCTTCCCTTTTCACCTCTGAAGTGCCGCTGCCTCAGATCAGCCAACAACTGGACCGAGCACTGGAGCCACCACAGCCTTCCTGCCCCCCAGAAAGTGGCTATCAGCAACAGGCAGAGGTGCCAACATTCCAGCTACCCCCTCAGCCGTCCTGCAAGGAAATTGCAGCTCCAACTGGTTACGCTCCTCAAAAGGCCCAGAAAAGCGTTCCTGCTGCCCCATCCAGCAAAGCCCTGCCCCTGACCTACGGGCTGTGTGTCGAAGGCGCAGACCACGGGTACGAGAATTTGCAGCCAGACCAAACGCTTAAGGAAATCTCTCCAGGTCGTTTTGTTGATGGAAAGCTCACGACCCAGGTGCTGGGAAAGAGCTGCAGCAGCTGGAATTACAGAGAACAGCAGCCAAAGGTGGCATTGTGGGGGAGCAGGGGCAGAGAAGAGCCAGTTCCCTTCCAGGGGAGCCCTGGGCAAACACAGCTGCTGCTGCAGAGTGACAGGGTGGAAAATCAGGAGCGTGTGCCCCAGTTGTCCCTGTCTTTGCTGAAACAAGGAGGATGCTACAGACAACAGGCAGCAGGACTTCCACTGCTCCTGCCTGCAGGGAACGCTGGCACAGACTGTGCTCCAGAGGAGGAACTGTCAGCACCCCTCCTCTCCTCCGTCAGGACTGGTAACCACTCCCCTGGAGAGGACAACACGGAGCAGTGGATGCTGCCAGATCCATTCCCACATCCTGCAAAGCAACTGCAGCTCCCAAAGGCTCCAGACACGGAAATGTTCCCGGCAGCAAAGGGGCTGAGCTGCACAGACACTGTCCCAGGCTGGGGCAGTGGCACTGCTCTCACTGTGTTCTTCAAGGATTTGGAGTTAAAACTACAGGGGGATGAGGATGGGAACACATAATTTTGTTAGGATGACAACGATGTTAAAATCCAGATTATGTTTTCTTGCATGAAACGGAAGCAATGCAATAAAAACAGCTAATCCTGGATGGATTAACATGGCACGGGGCTGCCAGGCTGTCCCACCATGGAGATTGGTACCTTTAGTGACATAATAACTTCTTGGGTCACTGCAATATTGTCTTTTCACTTATTTTTTGCACATTCTTCAAATTTACTATGAATTGGATTACTTTAAAAGCTGAGTTAAGATTCAAATTGAAATTCCAGATTCAGTTTACTGAAAATTTAGCAAAATTTACAACAGAAACTGCCTTTGCCCTTTACCAACACCAAAGATCCAGGTCTAAGACATATCCACCCTTTGAAGAAATCCAGGGATGCAAACCTAAAAGAATGAAATGTACCATGGTACAGTAAAAGAATTAAATAGAGATTGGTGGATATATGATTCTTGGAAAACAGTGGGCTACTTCCCTGGAATGGACTTAGTCACTGAACTGGGTAACAGCTTCTGATGCAGCAGTTCTGTGAAACACGTCCTTGTCCTGCTGTGCTCTTTAAAGCCTTTAGCACTTGCACAGTCACAAAAGGCAATCTAAATTCTACTTGTTCAGGGGACAGGGGAGGAAATTATTTTTCATTCAGAGGAAGGCAGAGTTCAGCCTGTTGATTTCCACTGCTGTGGTGAAAGAAATGTGCGTGATGACATCAGTTTTAGGGGAGAACTGAAACCATTTATGGGAATAAGCAAGGCTTGAATGGTATGGGGAAGTATTTGCTCAAAGAGCCAAAGGCAAAACTCAGAGGCAAAAAAAACCAGAGGCAAAACTCAGCTGTTCTCACTCTAAGTGCACTTGGGTGTTTTCTCACTCCAGGGAAGCTGAAGCTAAAGGCTGAACTCCTCCTGCTTTGGGGTGATTTTGCAAATCAACCATGGCCTTGTGAAGTAAAGATTTTTGATGATTCAAGCCAGGATTAAAGGACTAGTCTTAGAAACTTTCCAGACAAATGGTCAGCTCTGAACTGCAGCAGCAGAACTGACAAAGCACAGTGGCCATGTTGTGTGAGGCCAAGAGGTCCAGGTGTGGTGAGGAGCTGTCATGGCACAGGGTTGGAAAGGTTTAAATATGTGCAGGATTTGGGCAGAGACCAGAGGGACACTTCCATCCCTCACTCCTCTTCATACTGTTCAGTCCCAAAGGGTTTGTGGAATGTCCTTTGATTTGTGTCACGTGCTCTGTGCCCCAAAACACCAACACACAGAGAAACTCTGCAGCTACAGGAGCTGCAGCAGCCCAGCTGTGCTGATTCCAAGGAGTGTGAGACCCCAGGGGTAAGATTTTTCCCTACTAAAGACCCCTGGAGAGGCTTTTAAAGCCAATGATGCCAATTACCTTATTCAGAGTTGCCTGTGGGCTGCATGTCTTGTGTCAACAACATTCCCAGCCACACTGCTCGGGGAATAATCAAATGCCACAATGTCAACATTTTGGCTTGTGTTGTGAAACATAACCCCCAGCACAGGATCAGTATGGGCAGCCTCGTGTGGAAGGAACAGGGGCCTTGGGAGAGCATTTGAAGATGCTGTTAAAAAATCCATTCTTTTCTGTTTTAAAAGCCTTTTCAATTCCATCTGCAGATCCCCTGCCACAGGGTCTAGCCATGTCCAGACTGTAATAAATGTATTGTCTTGGTGGAGGAGAGATGGAAACTGAGGTGCAGGAGTCTAGGAATGGGTTTTTAGAATGTCTGTAGGTTCATAAAGATGCAAAGTATCCCAGAGCTGGGACATCCATCTCTCCCTCAGGAACCTTAAACACCTTCAAGGCTACATTGTCTCTGCAAAGAAAGGCTGTGTATGGCAGGAATGATTCCAGCCCCATCCCATCCTGCCTGTTCCACCCTTCCCAGCAGCAGCTGGGATGGTCAGGGATCCCAGGCAGGAGGGAGGCTCTGAGCCGTGTCCCAAGGAGGGGACTGACTCCAATATTCCCGATTTCCTGCTCTCACCATGGCTTAGTCAATGTTTATCTTTTAGGCCTTGATCTTCTAAGCAGAAGAACATTGGTTCTTGTCTCATGAGTCACCTCTTCAGTTTTACAGGAAGATCAACCCTTCTAAAACTGTTTCTCTCCAGAAAATCTTGGAAAGAGATGTTGACGCTATTGAACTTTATTGGAGCTGCACAAGGAATGTGTCATCCATCCCTCATCAACCTGTGCTGACCTCACTGCCTTCAGCTTCCCTGCTGTTCATAACCAAGCTGATGCCCTTATTTGTGTCAAACAGCTGCTCCAGGACCTCGTTATCTCTGTCTCCTGTGTACGAACATATTCAGATTAAACAGCAGGATTTCAACATTGTTTCGAAGGTCATCCCATGCCAGCCATCTGTGCCCAGCAACATGCTGTTCCTCAGCAATCCTGGCTTTTCCAGATAACAGTTCTGATAGCTGCAGATAATAAACATGGGAGGGCCCTGCCACGAAGCCCTGGGTATGGCCAGGCAGGTGTCCTGGCGATGACAGGGGAGCGTGGCAGTCCCAGTTGTCCCAGGGACATCGGAGTGGCAGGCAGCAGCTGCAACCCCGGAGCAAAGCACTGCTCTTTGTCTTCCCAGCTAAATCTGGGAGCTGTCACTCCCTCCCTCCCAGGCCAGCAGCCCTGCTGGAAGCTCAGCAGAGATCCTTGCACCGGGGATGAACGAGCTGCGGGCTGAGGCTCCCGTTCTCCCTCCCTCCCTGTTCCTTATTCCAGCATTGGAATGTGCTTGAACACTGTGGAAAAGTCACTGATGGTTTTATAACAAGTCCTCTGAGGAAAATCTTAACTCAAGGGACAAATGAAAAGCTCCAAATTCTGGAGGCAGAATGAAGCAGAGTTCATAGAATCACAGATTATGCTGAGCTGGAAGGGACCCACAAGGATCATCCAGTCCAACCCCTGGCCCTGCACAGACACCCCAACAATCCCACCCTGTCCCTCAGTGTTGTCCAAACCCTCCTGGAGTTCTGGCAGTCTTGGGGCTGTGCCCACTGCCCTGGGGAGCCTGGGCAGTGCCCAACCACCCTCTGGGGGAAGAACCTTTTCCTGAGATCCAACCTAACCCTGTCCTGACACAACTGCAGCCATTCCCTGGGTGCTGTCACTGGTCACCAGGGACAAGGGATCAGTGCCTGCTCCTCTCTATAAATATATCTACATAAAATAGATTTTTTGTCTTAGTTCTGGCCTGCCAGCATTGCTGTCAGTGATGGGGCAGTGGTGCAGCAGGACTGCAGCAGCTGGATCTCAGTGCTGAGCATTTAAAATGTCCATGTGTATCTTTCTCCTCAGTCTGAGATAATGAGAGCTGTGAGACATGAGTATTAGATGTTTTTTCAAGGAAAAGGTGAAAAAAGTGGTCAGCATTCATATGAGGAGAGCATAAGATTCTTCTTAAAGCATACAACAGAGGGTTGATGTGACAAAGATGAATGAAGTTACTAATATTAAGTAGAATAAACAAATAACTACCCATTACTTCTCATAATATAAAATTCAGGAAAGCACTAGAATGATCATGGAACTGTCCAAAACCAATTGAAGAATAATGCTCATAACAAAGCACATTCAGGCCTGCCTGCCCAGTTGTTCCTGTTTGTTGCTTTCTTAGGAATGTCTGAAACACAGCCACCAAATAACCTTCCCACCTGGAAGTCCTTGTAGTTCTAGTGCTGATCCTGGGTTTCTTCTTTGGCTGGTGAAGCAAACAAGGCTCTTGGAAATGGATCCTACTGATCTGGGCAGGGTGACTCAACCTGGGCCAGATTTGATGGGGGAGTTCATTTCCATAAGGTCTCTGACACCAAAAAAAAATATCTCCTGCCTCTCACATTGCTGGGAAGGGTTTATCCTGAATGCTGGAATTGCAAGATCATCTCAAATAAATGGAAAACCAGCATTCTGTTCTGTGACCCCAAACTCTCAGACGCCACCATGGGGAGCTGGATACCCAAACTCACCCTCCACTGAGGCACCAAGGCTTCATTTGCCTGTAAAAAGGAAAATTAAACAGTCACAGCTGACCAAAACATAAGAGCTGCTGTAGCTCCTGGTCTAATTATACACTGACAAGATTTGCCTGGAGTTGCCATTCACCAAAGAGATGCCAAAGCAAATAATTTCACTCTCTTACACAGCAGTGGCAAGGTTAACCCCAGGGAAATCCCTGGAGGAGGTTAAAATACTCATCATTCAGTTCAGGTGCTTTGTGAGCTCTGTCCTAAAAGAGCAGAGGATAATCCAACCCCCTGGATTTTGGAGGCACCTGTCTTCCCTTCCATCCTTTGGCAAAGGCAATAATTGGCCTGATTTAGAGGGAGTTTGGGAGTCCTTGGCACTGCAGTGACCACGCAGGGGCTCCCCATTGTCCCGGGGAGGGCAGGGCACGAGGCTAAATTTGACTCCAGGATGGGCACTCCAACATGGGGAACATTCTTTTGGGGAGAGTCATTCTTAGTGTCATCACCAGGGAGAAGGGAAGCCTCCTTTGTCCTCTCTCTTGCCTGAGGACAGGAGCTCTCAGCAGAGTCTTCACTGGGTGAGTTTGGTTTATCTGTAAATAAGCTGCTGTTTGTTGTGAGATTTTATAAGATCTTCAGAGCAGCATCAGTTATTTTTTTTCATGACAGTTTTGTCTGACTTGCACTTCAGAAATAGACTGTGCTTTGTCATTGTGTCTGTTTTAAAGTGTAATTGCTGTTTTTCTGTTCTGTTTTTCTGCTCTGATTAGAAAATAATACATGCTTGAATTGAAAAGTGTAGGTTGTAGCAGATCAGAGCTCTGTATCTTTGCACAAACACCAGATTATAAAGCACTGAAATTTGTCCAGGGAAAAATAAAAAAAAAATTATATAGTAAAAATTATTCTGGATCAGTAATTATTTGTGAACATGGACACAAAGATCTGATGCCCAGGATGACAGGAGTCATTCTGCAGCTGAATCAGTCCTGAAGAGACCAGTATTCCATGCAATCACAAAGATATTTTCCCATAAAAGCCTGTTTTATTTTCTCTTTCTTACCCAACATTTCTTTGTTCCTTCCAAAGTTAACATCTACTAAGGAAATATTATGTTAATTCCTTATTTTCATTTTCATGTTGGGATATTTTGCATTTACCAGGACAATTGTGCTTTTCCATGGGCTCTTTATAAATTTATTTACATCAACAGAAAACTGTACAAGTGAACAAAATAGCATGAAAAAATTGTCCTGGTGAAAGCTGAGGGGTCTGTATTTTTTCATAGAGCTCGGATTAGAAAGCAGTAAAGCTAAAATCCAGGAGGAAAATTTGCCAAGGGAAAATTTCAGTCATGGAACATGAGCTAGGGAAAGATTTACAAGTATGTTTGAACAAATTTTATTCGGCAACAATTGCGTTTGCAAAGCTGCTTTCACAAAGTAACCTGAGCTTTCAGAACTTGTAAATGTGCACAGCTTAAGGCTTGTGCTGTGTGGGTTTGAATTAAATGAGGGGAGAGGGAGATAAGGAGGGACAGACTTTTAAAATTTAGTTTAGTTTAATGCCCACCCATTAGTCAGAGCCTGAAAGCAGCGAGCTGTGGATTCCCAGAGCAGGGGCTGCGGCACAGCCGGGGATGGATGAGAGCCAAGAGTGCCAACGTTTGCTCCAATGTTTGCTCCAGTGTTTGCTCCAATGTTTCACCTGTCAGAGCAGGATCTCCCTGGGAAGCTCCTCTGGTCACTCTTTGGGAAAATCCTGCTGCTTGCTGAGCAAGTCCTTTCAGGCTCACATTCTGAAGGATGCTGTTTTCTCTGTGGTTTATCAACCTTTCTATAAGGGTAAGAAGTGATGACTGATCTCTCAGGATGTAACCAAAGGACTAGATAAAGCATTATCCTCCCAAAGTACTGGACTGTAACTGTTCCTGTCAGCAGCCTGGGAATAGGGAGTTGCAGGTGGGAACACTGCAAAGGAGTGCTCTGTCTCAGCAGCTGGAACTGGCTGAGCATCCAGTGGAAGGTGTCCCTGCCCATGGCAGGGGGGTGGAATGAGATGGGCTTTAAGGTCCCTTCCAGCCCAAACCATTCCATGATTCCATGATTTCTGCACAGCAGCCTGTGTGCTTGGCTCAGCAGCATTGCCTTATCTAATCCCTGGCACATCCAGGCAGGGTCAGGTGTGATCACAGCCTGGGGGTCACAGGCTCTTTGCCATCACAGCTACCACTGCAATATAGTTTCCAGCCTGAAAATCTGCTTATTTTCTAAACTTTTCTTCCACATCTCACTATCTGATGTTCCATATCTTATTTTGCCCCTAATCTTTCATGTCCCTCTGGTCTCCCTCTCACGATGCTCCTCATTTGCCTGCCTGCTATATTGGGGGTCTGATCTAATGGAACTCCCTGGGAGGATATCCACCAGATTTAGAGCACAAGATCAGTCCTGGGGAAACAAATCCATCCACAACGTGCTGCCTACTGACTGTTCTGTTACAGCTTCAGCTGCCTTGAAGGACTTCATTTCCATTTTTCACAGAAGCACAAACCTCTCTCATAGTGTGAAAGTCAGCAAATGGTGTCATGTGAACTTTCACTCACAGCCCCTGAACGTCAAAGCAAAGCAAGGACTTAATTACAACTCTGGGGTGTTCTGTTGAGGTGCCTTATTTGAAAAACCACTTTATGTTTTATTCTATTCCAGCTAAAAAGTTCATTTCTGACTTCCCAACATGGGAACCCGAACCTTCTTCCACCACAGAGAGGAGGAGCAGAAGGAGGAGAGGAAACACAGCTTGCAAATGACCTCCACAACCAGGAAGAAAAAGTTCAAAACCAGGTGAGCCCCAGAGCTGGGGACAGGTCAAGTCATCTGGGCCCAGACAGGACTTTCTACACATTCACAGGTTTGCTGAGTTTTGAGTTTATGAACTCATGGAATCTTGTCTGGGTTCTTTTACATGTGTCTGCCTCTGGAAGTGAGGAAGAAGAGACTTTCAGCCTTTCAGAGCTGTCGATAGCAGCTGCCCTTGCCTTGACCTCCGAACCACCAAAGTAAGTCAGGAATCATGGTAACTCAAACATAACCACTCTAAGGGTCACAGTTTCCAATTTATTTTGTTTGGAAGCAAAAAGAGCAGGTTCAGTTGAAAGGTTCTTCCTTTAAAAACACCAGATCTCAACTAAAATGCAGGAAATGAAATGACAGTGCCTTGGCACCTGTGATAATGAGGAATATTGCCCTGCTCACAAGCAGAGGACTAAGAGAAACTAGATTTCAAAAGAATAAGTGGAAAATAACAGTCAGATTAATAAATTAATGGTAGCAGATGGGACTCTCCCTTTTTCCTAGAAAATCTTGGCATTGATCCTGCTGTCCATCTTTCTGTGATGGCTGAACAACCAACATCCCTTCTCCCTTCAATCCATCTCCCAGCTTCATGCCTGGCATTAAAAGTGGTCAAAAAGTGGGTCCCTGTCTTGTGCCATGGAAGTTTATTCTCTTCAGGGAGTGCTGCTGGTTCCTGTGAGGGATAACTGTCCAACATTCATACCCACACTGCAAGCAGCTGGTGTTTCTGTCCTTACCACTGCTGGTTTAACCAAAAATATGTGCTATAAACAACAGCAAAAAAACCCCACCAAACCAAAATAAAAAACATTATCCTGACTTCTGATGGCTTTTTACCATCCTGTGTTCCAGGGACCACAAGATAAGAAGGGAAGCTGACATCCTAGAGCTGGAACAGAGGGGGCAAAAGAGGATTCGGTTTGGGAATGACATGGAACATTTCGAGGAGGAGGTGATCCGGACCTGCAGGCTGCTGCGCGTGAGAGCCGACCGGAAAGCCCTGAGGAGGAAGGTCAGCTCAGACACCTCTACTGGTAACAGAAGTGCCAACAGGATTAACATTACAGCCAGTAGTAGCACCCTGGAGAGGATCCTGAACCTCAGCAGGTGTTAGGACAACCTCAGAATCGCTCAAACCAAGGACAAGGCCTTGTGCTCCTGGCACTGAGGCATTATCATACACTCTTTTTGTAAGGGAATTTGTGCAACAAGGGAATTGTGCAATAACAGAATCCCTTTCCGTCACCTTTATGTGGTGTCTCCTTGTCACAGGCTGTGGAAAAGGCACGTGTGGAGAAGGAATACATTGAGCTGCGCTCAGGGAGACCCCCCATGTTCTGGATCCCCCTCAGAGCACACGCAGTGTGGGAGAGGATGGATGTGAAGTTGGCCTGTACCGTCCTGGGCTCTCCACCACCGCAGGTCACTTGGTAGGTCAGTCCCAGCAACGACCCCTGTGGGCACAGTCTGTGCATTCCAGGGAGCAGCCAGAGGAATAACATCCATGTCCTGTCAGAGAGAAGGAAGGGGGACCTTCAGAGGTCACAGAAAACACTCTCAGTTCTCCAGCTCCACTGTAAGGACATTGAGTACTGGAAGCAGTGGACAGTCCAATGGGGCTCCTTCTGGGATTGTTATTCATGTAGATGTATTTCCCTGCTCCCTTGGTGTTGTCCTCTGTCCTGCAGGCAAACTTGGGATTTAAGTCTCATAAACCAGGATCTATCTTCAGCACTAAACCACCTCACACATACACACCTTCAAGGCCTGGCTGCCCTGGACACCATGAAAGTTTTAGCATTAAACTGCTGTTGCTTCTACACTTCATAAAATACAACACAACTCTCACATTTATTCACTTTGCATATTTGCCGACCTCAGGGAAGGAGTGTTAAGTTCTGGGCCTGACTGCAGCACACACTGTAGCAGAGAGATGGAAATAGATGAAAGATCACCTCAGAAAACAATTTGATCAGTTTGTCAAAGTGATCGACCCTTCCTCCCCTGGAAGGTTTAAGTAGGCAAACATTTGGATTACTAATGACTTTGCAGGCAGGGAGCTCCCCATGTCCTGTGTCCCTCCAGAAGGGCCTCTTTGAATTATTCAAAGAGCAAAGAGAATATGATCCTCCCACAGATCCCCGAGGAACACAAAGAAGAGGCATCTGCAAACTCCCTCCCACGACCTGCAGAGCAGGGAATGAATGTTAAGCCAAGGCCACGCTGCCTCAGGCAGCCACCAGCATCCCTAGGAAAGGGGCAAGCAGGATTAGGGAGGGGATCTAGGTCAGCTGCAAGGCTGTTTTGGATTGAAGTGGGAGACCTGTAAAAGAGGGAATTGTGTCCACTCCTCTTTTCTGCTGTGTTTGACACAGGTAATTTCCTAATAGCACGTTGTTTGTGTTCAACTAGGTTTAAAAACGGAGTCCCCATCGATCCCCGCCTGGCCCCAGCAGGAAAATACAAGATAAAAAACAAATTTGGGATGCTGACCCTGCACATCAGCAGGTAATCTGTGTGCCCTTGCCTGAGCTGTTTTTTTTTTTTTTTCAGTTGAATAAGACCTGCTCTGCCAAAACTCCCATTTTGTGTATGATAAACCATAAAAGGTAATTCTTCTGGAATCTGACCTTGCCTGACTTCAGGGCACTGTCTTTGAGCTAAACCTGTGCCAATCTCAACAGCAGTTCATAAAACAGCAGCTCATTTAAAAAATCCTAAAAAAAAAAAATAAAATTTAGAGCCTTAATTTATTTCTCCTCCTCTTTTTAGGCATCACCAACATTTTCTCCTTCAGGGTAAGGCCACACACATGAAGTGCTTCACAAACAGACACAGCAATGTGATTTAGGATGGATCAGTGTGATCAGAAAGACATCAGTTCAACTCTGTGAATTATAATGTGATAGACACATGCATATCCTCAGTGGAATCAAGTGTTCCACAGGTCTTTTGGGTATGGAGAGAAAAAATTGGCCACAAAGTATCAGAAATTCTTGTAATCGAAAGGAAAAGCAGCTTCTGGATGAAAAGCAAATCTCTCCTTTTAGTTTCTGGGATTAACGGGGAACCCCTAGGAATCTGTCCTGTGAAATATGAACAATAACTGAAAGCTAAAAAGGAGGGGAAATGTGATTGGTTTTTTTTCAGATGCTCCATGGAAGATTCTGCTGAATACAGTGTGGAAGTAAAGAACCAGCACGGAGAGGCTTATTCATTTGCTACAGTGCTGGTCAGGAGTAAGTACAAAATATGTTCCTTTGGCTTTAAACTTTCAAATTCTATAGAATCTTCAAAATATTTTCATATATTATATTTTCACTCTGGAAAAAAAAGCACTGTTAATGGGAGAAGAGAATACCTCTCACCTGTTAGTGAGGAGAAAGCACAACTGGCTAAAATAATCTAGGCTGCCACTGATATATATGCACATGGCTGATAGAACAGCTTCTCTTTCTCAGTCACTTCTGGACTCAGCCAAAATCTTTCAGATTCCACACGGACACAGCTGTCCCTGGGTTAAAATTGAACTAAATTTAGGCTTTTTTTTTTTTCTTCTGGACTGCTATGAAACAGCCACACAGTTAAATACACAACAGGCACATGAGCATCCAGAGCAGTATTGCTCACACTGCTACAGCCATGGGAACAATCCCCTCTGCAGACACATCCCCAGTTGTTTGTGAAGGGCATCAGCTGTCAAATGAATTACAGTTTTACCTCTTTGAAGGTTCACACTAAGGGCTGCTTCAAAGGAAAAACAGTTTGCTGAGCATCACTGGACATTTTTGAGGAGAAGATAAACACTGGTACAAGATTTGCTAAAAGTATTTTCTTCTTGTCTTATAGAATACTATGGAAAGGAGTCAGGATTTGATTCAGAAATATACAAAAGTGAGTAAATCATTGATGTTATTGTTATTTATTTTTATAAATAGCAACTGAAGCAACTTGATTCTTGTTTTCCTGAGCCAGAGCTTTTCCCATGACTGCATGTGCAAAATGCAAGCCAAGGTAACACTCTAAATGTATGACAATAAAAACACTACAGGGAGGAAAGCTCTGGAGGCCTCTTTATCTTGCTGACTTTCACTCTTATTCCACAGGATCCCTTATGGCCAGAGAGGCAGATTTTGCTTTTCCACTGAAACCCTTATTTGCAAGAGAAAAGGAGTCTTTCACCCTCTCCTGTTACTTCTCTTCTGATTTACTTGACCACCAACGAGACATCACCTGGTTCAGAGATGGTTTGTAGGCAACACCTAAGTTTATATGTATTTACCTCTAAGAATACACCACTGGAATTTGTAGCTGTGATTGAATGTTCACAGAAAAGAATCAAAATTCAGGATTCCTGAGCTGCTCTCAGCTCTCCTCAAGATACAGATGCCACTATTTAATTTCTATCTTTTGCCCACTTGTAAAAGATGATACCACTAAAATGTTTTGGAGGTAAGGACATTCCTGCCCACAGGAATAATTTAAAAGCTTTAGTCCTATTCAGAGAAAGCACCAAGTGGAAAAACTTTTGTTATGCTCAGCTGGCAATCAGGGATTTCCATCTTGGCCACACTGGTGATCTTTGTCTGCTGTTAAGTTTTGGAAAGCAGGAACAATGCAGTAAGACTTCTCTTGCCATTCCAGCAGCAAAGTTGGATCAGTCCATGACTATAACTTGGAGGCACAACAGTAACATCAGGAATGTCTTACAGACTCTCATCTCGCTCTTTTGTGGGTTTTGCTGCTTTTTTTTATGCCACTCCTAACCAGCCACTCCAGGTGAAGTTCCTGTCCCTCTTCTCATGCTCCACAGGTGAGTTGCTGCAGAATTCCCAACGTCAGGAGCTGAAGTACCAGGACCAGGAGGCTTCTCTGACGGTGCCGTGTGCCCACAAAGAGGACGAGGGATTCTACACCATCCGTGTCCCCTCCCTGGATGGGTACAAGGAACAGACCACTTATGTGTTTGTTAGAGGTACATGCAGAGAATAAAACCTCCTTCCATGATACCTTGGCATGAAGGACTTCCCAACCTCACACACAAGGAAATAGCTCCCAATGCTGTGTGTGGATGCAGTTATTGAAATGACCAAATCTTATTTTCGGTAGTGATTTAGAAAACAAGGCTTGCATTACTGGGCTGTAGGTCCTGAGACACTTAAAATTAAGCTACTGAATGAAAATTTTGGAACAGAAAGTAACCACCATCCCTTGGTGTTTCCACAGATGCTGCAGCAGAAACTCCTGGTGCTCCTGGATCCCCACTCAGTGTGAAATGTCATGATGTGAACAAAGACTGCTTGATTGTCTCCTGGGTAGCACCCAGTGATGATGGAGGAAGTCCAGTCCTGGGGTACCTTATTGAAAGGTCTGTAAGTTAATCACCTTTGAGCTAAAAAAGCTTGTTATTTTGTTGGGAAAATACCCTGAAGGAACTCCCTGGGCTGTGTTTCGTTCCAGGTGTGTTGCTGGGTCAGAGGATTGGGTCCCCTGCAATGCCCAGCCTGTGAAAACCTGCAGGTGCCCTGTCCTGGGCCTTGCTGAGGGACAGACGTACCAGTTCCGAGTAAAGGCTGTCAATAAAGTGGGCATCAGTCACCCCTCAAAAGCCAGTGATCCAGTTACAACATGTGACCCCAGCAGGGACAGGAGAGTGACAGGTTTGTACAAAATTAGGAAAAATTTCTCCTCAAGGACAGAGGGAGGCTGCAGCTATAACTGAAGGCAGTTTGTCCAAGTTCTCCCCATTCTCACAAACACCATTGGAACACTGTGCCTTCACTGAACCCACCTTGGGACTATTCTGGGCAGAAAAACAACAAAACACCATTGTATGTGACATGAAAGGTATATAATTAGGCATATAACAAATGCCACAGTCCTGGGTTCTGCCTCTCTTCCCAGCATCTCCTGTGAGTGGATAACATTGCCCTGTTTGACATTACAGTTATTCCGTACGACGAAGGCAGGACGATAGAAATCTCCAAGGATGACCTGGAAGGTAAGTTCCAATTTCCCCTGAGCCTTTTTCTAAGAGAGGAATGATTGTTCTGCAACAAGGAGATCTGTGAAAACATGACTGGAGAAAAGACACTTTGGAAGATAACCATAATAAGCTGCACAAGGAGCAGAACTATCCCAAAGAGCACAGCCTTTCATCATAATCTTGCTTTGCCTCTGTGTCCCCAGAGGGTTTGTCTCCTCCTGTATATTGATGAATCTTAATTTCTAGTGGGAAAACAGCAGCCTTTGTAAAAGAACTTTATTTTCCTGCTACATTATCACTAAAGCCTTTCTGCCTTCCCATAGGACACATTAAAGTTCCACTGCCACCCACCAATGTTCATGCAAGTGAGGTCAGAGAAGATTATGTGGCTTTGGCCTGGGATGAACCAGATCCAAGAGGCAGAGAGCCCCTGAATTATTATGTGGAAAAGGTAAGAAAATAACATCACATAGAAGGGGAACTGCAGAGCAGAACCATTCCTTCCTCAGGTGGGTTGTGGCACTGGAGAACCACAGCCTCAAAAGTGGCTGGTTCAGCCTCCCTCCAGCTCCTCAGGGCACCTCATCCTGACTCTGACACCCACTCCAGGACTAAGAGTTAACAGAAAATAAACTTTTACACTGCAGAAGAGTGGCAGAATTTTAACAGGAAGGACCCTTCCTGCCCCAAAGGGTGGAAAAGCTGTGAAAAACTGCACAGTCCTTCACTTTCCTGTTCCCCACTAATCATTTTGCTGGTTAATTAGTATCTTCTCCCAGTCTCCTCTCATACACACTCATTTCTCACCTGCTGCACCACTTCTCCTGCAAAGGGGCCCTCTGTTGCCATGGGAGAAAAGTTTGGGTATATCAACAAGATATCTGTGATTTATGGGTTTGATTTGTGGTTTTATTTGGTTGGTTGGGGTTTTTTTTCACTACTTTCCTACAAAGATCAGCTTTGTTATCTGTCTGGGGGGGTTGTGCCTGAGTTACAACACAAGTTGTAAATCATCACCTTTTTCATTACAGTCGATTGTGGGCAGCAACTCCTGGCAAATGGTTAATCTGGACATGCCAGTTAATTCCCCAAGATTTGCACTCTTTGATCTTGTTAAAGGCAAATCTTACCGTTTCCGTGTGCGATCCGTTAACAAGTATGGAATCAGTGAGCCATCCCTGCCCAGCGAGCCTCTGACTGCTGGAGCAAAACTGGGTAATTATTTCATTACTCTGCTCTGAAAATAACGTGGGGGTTCCCCTGCCCTCCCCTTCCTTTAAACTTCACGGTCTGTGATTACACAGCAGTTGCTTTGATATAAGGAAATCTCTCAAAGCCTTAAATCCTCGTTTAATTACTTTGCAGTTGGTGAGTGCAGTGTAAATCTAACCAAGCAGCGGGGGGGGAATTACATTTAATAAAATAGAAACAGTTGAAGCCTGTGTTTAATCCAAGTATGCTTCCAGCAGGGTGGGAGGGAGGTGACACAGATCAGTGTGGAAGCATGACACGAGGCTGCAGCAGCATGTTTTGGGGGGTTCAGGCAGGAGGCAGAGGAAGAGGAGACGTGGCAAACCCAGACATAAACCCAGAGTCTGTAGACTGGGATAATGTCCATGGCATTTTGCTCTAATTTCATACAGTCACAAACTGGTTTGGGTTGGAAGGGACCTTAAAGCTCATGTCATTCCACCCCCTGCCATGGGCAGGGACACCTTCCACTAGCCCAGGTTGCTCCAAGCCCTGTCCAGCCTGGCCTTGGACACTTCCAGGGATGGGGCAGCCACAGCTTCTCTGGGCAACAATTTGAAAATGGTGCTCTGGAAAAGGTGAATAAATCAAACAGGCCAACTCAGAACGTTTTGGTGTTTTTTTTAAATTATAGGTTTTAAACTTCCCTATTTTTCTTTTTATTTTTTTTTCTCTCTTTTTAGCTCCTCTGCCTCCACCGTCTCAGGTTTTAGCTTTCAGAGACACCAAGACATCTGTTGTTCTGCAGTGGGATAAGCCAAAGGATGGTCTGGAGCCCCTTGGGTATTACATCTACTGCAGGGAGACTGGGACAGAGGAGTGGCAAACTGTCAATAACAAGCCTGTGACATGCAATGAGTGAGTTCAGCTCTTCTCCTCCACTGAGAGATGACAGGGCCCAACCTGGATTCTTCTGTTTCTGGCTGGAGTCATATTTCAGATAAAAAAAGACCTTCCTTCACTCCCCCCACACAGACTCGCCCACACACAAACACCACGTCCTCCTTGAGAAATCAGGGTTGCTCAAAGCCTCACTTTTATACCCAGAGCCAGGCTGACAGCAAAGTCTGTGTGTTCTTCTCAGACTGTGCAGGTACACACACCTTGGGGCACCAGTAGAACCACATTCCATTTTTTTGCTTGTTTTCCAGTAGAGTAAGTTGGCATCACTCATATGTAGGATGTAGAGTCCCTCTCTCGCTGTGGGGGTCACATAAAGTCCATTAAAAACTCCTGTTTATTCCCCTGACAATTCCAGCCAGCAGAGTGATTCCTGTCCACCTGTTCCATACCCACTGTCTGATTTATTGGGTGACACTTTGATATGTAATGGCAAATAATGATTTTTGTAAGAACAAAGCCTTATTAATAATGTGTTGCTGTCTGTTCTAAGCACTGTTTACTTTTACTTTGCACAGTCAAACACAAACATATTAATTTACTCTCCCAGATTTACTGTTCCCGGGCTGCAGCCTGGAAAAGAATATGTCTTTTGTGTGAAATCTGTCAGTGAGGCAGGACTGAGTGAGAGCTCCCCAGAAACAGATCCCATCGTTGTCAGGCCAGCGATCGGTGAGTGGTGACACACCCCTGCACAAACACACCAAAATTAAACCCCTCAACCCCCCATCTATCATACATATCTATTACTGCATGTAATGGTGATAATGTTTGAGAAGTAAAGCAACAGAGAATTGATTTTTCTTGTGCCCTGCAGCTTCTGCCATCGACTACACCTGGCACAGGTGGGCAGAGTGAGTTAAGTAGCATTTTGACTTAGCAGTGTGTTACATTTCCAGTATTAACTTGGCTCTGCTACAGGTGACCATTTTAAGAGCTCAATTATGCTGTGTCTTGAAATCAGCATTGGGAATTTCTCAGGGCAATTACAAAGTCCTACTGACCACATCAGCCAGGATCCTCCATGTTCCTCATTTTATTGATCCCCTGCTTTCACCTCCTCTGTCACACAATCCATAAAGCAACACGGGAGAAGCATCCCGAGACACAGCTGTGCCTTTTGCTGTGGCTTCCAAATGAGAACCAGGTCATCTTCAAACCCTTTTACACTGCAAAAGTGGTATTTAGGGAGCCTTCACACAAACAGAATCACGTGAGCACACTGAGATTTCCTCAGCACATTTCCTCTTAACACTTGGACTACGCTTCTTTTCCCAACCCCTGTATCCCAACCCTGCACTGAACAATTCCCTGTTTTCTCTTTGCTCAGCTTGCCCATCGGCCCCACACGGGTTTGTCCTTCTGCACTGTGGGAAGACCAACATGACCATCGGCTGGAAAGCCCCGAAGCGCAAAGGAGGAACAAAGATCCTGGGTTATTTCCTAGACCAGCACGACAGCTCCGAGCTGGACTGGCATGGAGTGAACATCCAGCCAATTCCTCGGCGAGTTTGCACGGTATTCCTCTCAGCTGGGACCCTGTGCTGCTCCAAGCACAGCTGTACCAAGGGCTGAGCTGCCTTTCCTCTAGTCCCAGCCTAGGAGCCTCCTCTGACCCTCCCCAGAGCAGCAGGGCTGCACTGACCACGTTTTGCCCTCCTGCACCCCAAGGTCAGCGGCCTGGAGGAAGGTCACCTGTACGAATTCTGTGCCTGTGCCATGAACATGGCTGGAGTTGGGGAAGTGTCTGAGCCCAGCGACCTGTTCAGGTGTGAGGAGTGGACGATGCCAGAACCAGGTACCTCTCATGTACACCACTGTCATCATGAATGGCAGAGTGTTCTGAGTTGGAAGGGACCCACAAGGATCATCGAGTCCAACTCTTAAGTGAATGGCCCCTACAAATCATCTACAAAAATGTCACTAGGTGTATTAGTTATCTCCTCACTCTTCCATGAATCCAAGGGGCTTCTGAACACTACAGATCTGTGTAAAGGTTCCTGCCAGCACAGGAAAGCACACAAACACTTCCAGGGATGTCCCAGTTCAGAGTATTATTTCTGCACTACACAGATACAGCACCCAGGTATTTTTAACAATATTGCTTCCAGAGAATGAACAATCTGGATCTAAAATCCTAATTCCTTTGTCTATTACACCATAGCAAAGAACATTAAAGCAGCTGGTTTATGCTTTTCTTTTTTTTCTAGAGCCTACCCCTAATGACCACAGAAGGCATCTCCTAGTCACTTGTTACCTTAAAACCCTTTCTGACCCCAACCCCAAAGTGCACCCAGCTGCAGTTTTGAATGTTGGACATCTTTCCTTTGTCTGCACAGGCCCCCCTTATGATGTGAGGTGCAGTGAAGTGAGAGACTCATCCCTGCAGCTCCATTGGGAAGCACCACTGTACACGGGAGCAGGTCCAGTTACAGGGTATCATGTGGACATGTGTGAAGAAGGCTCCGAGGAATGGAAACGGATAAATAAACAACCCGTAGCCACAACCCACATGAAGGTCTGTACACACTCTGAGTATCCAAGTGCTGCTTCTCAGTTGGTCTCACATTAATTCCTGACAATGTTTCCTGCAGGTTTCAGACCTGGACACAGGGAAATGCTATATTTTCCGAGTAAGAGCACTGAACAAGGCTGGAATTGGACCCCCTTCGCTCCCCTCGGATCCTGTGGTGGCCAAAACCAAACCTGGTATGAAACTAAAAGTGATGAGGTTGTGTGAGTCTGTGGGTAGAATGATGATTCCAGTGAAAAACTGCCTTATGATGCACCAGCTATTTGTTTCAGAGCAAGAAAGACCCCCAGTCAAAATAAAGATTAGCAAATCAAGCTGCCCAAATTGATTTACTCAAACTGTACATTTTGTGGTTTGTTTGGGGTTTTTTTGTTTTTGTTTTGGTTTGGTTTTGGTTTTTTTGTGGTTTTTGTTTGTTTGTTTTTGGTTTGGTGTGGTTTGGTTTTTTGTGGGGGTTTTTTTAGTTTTTGTTTGTTTGTTTTTGGGGGTTTTTTGTTTGTTTTTTTGGTGGGGTTTTTTGGTTTGTTTTTTTTGTTTGTTTGGGGTTTTTTGTTTGGTTTGGTTTGGTTGTTTTTTCAGTTAGATGTGCAGAAGCTCAGCCCTGATCTGCTTTGGTAAGGAATGTTTTTTGCTCACACAGGCACAAATGAAATTGAACTTGGGGTCGACGAAGAGGGTTTCATTTATATGGCTTTTGAAGCTCCTGAAAAGAATGAATCCTCTGAATTTATCTGGTCAAAGGACTACGAAGGACCACCAGATCCTGACAGAGTTGAGTTTGAAGAGAAAGGCAATAGGTGAGTATGTAAAGCACACTGAGAAAACTAATTGGGGACTGTTGAATAAAGAACACATTAAACACTAAGAAAAACATGAAGCCAAATGTTTCCCTCTCCTTTCCCTGATTCCCAGCTCCGGTGTCCATGAAATGCACTGTTCAGTGCAACCTGCAGGTCAGCAGGTGTCATTTATAAATGCCAAATAATTCTCTATTTCATGTTCTGGGTGTATCAAATGTATTGCATTCTGTTAGAGGAGGCATGTTTTTTGAGGAAAATATAATTTTTATTATTGTTCTTTTTACTTCTAGATCTAAGCTTATACTGAAAGAGCCCTCAGAAAAAGATCTGGGTGTCTATTCAGTGGAGGTCACGGATGTAGATGACGATATCTCTGCCAGCTGCACTCTAACAAAAGAAGGTAAACCCTAATAATTACCAACAACAAAAACCTAGTATGCCCTAATTTTCTAATATTAGATGTCTAGAGGAAAGTTTCTTGTAGAGGAATAGTAAGTGACTAATGTCACTTAATGATGGTGGCATCATTAGAAAGATGTTTCCCATTCCTTGAAGTCTCAAGGGCAGTTTCTTTTACAGTGCCCCAAGGAAAGATTCCATGCTTCCAACTCGACTGGAAAGTCATTTTTCCATCACAGTTCAGGTTTCACACACAGCTACACTATCACAGTGATTTAAAACTTCTTTAACACGCTCCTTGAATTGATACAACCAACATTTTATTCAGACACAACTAAGAATTATTTTCATAACCTTCTCTAGTCCTTCCCATTATCAAGTATTTTCTTTGTTCTTGGCACAGTTCATTAGCAAATTAAATTAAATGGATACAATTAATTTGTTTTGGCCTAGTTGTATGTATCCAAATGACTTTTTATTCTTTGCATTTCAGATCTGGACAAGCTACTGAAACGAAGCCACGAAATCAGGAACCCACGTAAGTTGAAGCAGTAAAACACCACATCCACGTGTACAGACTGGGAAAGGGGAACCCTGGCTGAGCCAAATCCTGTGGTTTGCCTGTGATTCCCCTCAGTGGTTCTCTTTGTTTGGCAGTGATCAAGCTGATATCTGGCTGGAACATTGATGTTCTGGAGAAAGGAGAAGTGAGGCTGTGGCTGCAGGTGGAGAAGCTGTCCCCGAACGCTGAGCTGCACCTCATCTTCAATGACAAGGAGCTCAAAAGCACCCCAGTAGGTTTTATCTGGATTTAATTCTGACTTCTCCTGTATAGGGAGATAGAGCAAGTGGGTACATTCCCAGTTTTCTAAATTCCCATCTGATATTTTGTGCCTAAACAGAAAGGCAACTGCCTGATTCTCAAGCTGTGCAGTCCCAGCTGTGAGGCTGCAGCTCTCACACAGTCACAGACAGGACAATATTCCTCAGCAATATTCCTCTGACAACCTGCCACTTCCCTTTGATAAAGGAGTTTTCTGACAGTAAACCTGAGCCACGTGTAATTCATGGGATGCTCCAAATGCACCCGTGCAGGATGCAGAGCTCTGTCCTGGGTGACCACACTCGACCCATTTCAGTGGATGCTAAAGAAATTCCATCTCTTGGAATAGGATATTTTTCTTCTGCTTTCCCAAGCCAAGCTGAAGCTTTCCACCCTGTCCATTTAAACTAAATACAGACAAATCTCATGAATCCTAGAAGCAGATGGAAGTGATTTATTTGCCAGTGTGGGGCACTGGAAATAGCCCTGCCTGGTGTGTTACAGTGTGCTCCGACCTCCTGAGACACCCAGAAAAATGCTCAGGCCTCCTCCTTGTCTTCCCATATCAAGTTAATATTATAACATTTGAAAAGTATTTGGAATGACAGGACCAGAGGGGAGAACAGTTGAGAATGAAGCACAGTATAAATCAGCAGCCTGTCAGTTCAGTGCAGAGTGGCAATGCCAAGATAAGAAACAGAGCCCAGGGAACAAAGGAGCAGCCCAAAGCAGTTCAGAGCTGTCAGTGCCGGGTTGGGGGGTTTAAAACAACACCTAACAAGTTTATCTAAGGCTTTGTCTCTTCTAAGAACTGTCGCTTCCCCACTGGAGGGCTGACATGTTTACAGACAATTAAAAGTGTTTGTCAGGCTCTTTGTAAGGACAATATTTGCTCGGAGCAAACAAGGCAGTGAGGCAGAATGATGATATTTATGTTCGAGCATCTGGCGCTTTCGGGGTGTATCTGGAGGAGGTTCAGCAGCACCTGCAGGAGGGTGGAAATGTTACTCATCACGGCCAAATATGCAATTACCTGTCACAGATTTTAATTAGTGCAACACTTCTATGATACTAAAAATCTCAGAGATTCTAGTGAGCTGAAAGGTGCATAACATCCAAGAAGGATATGTGTTTTTAACAAAAACTTTGTCCCTGAGGAAGTGTCTGCTGGAAGCAATTCTACCATTCCTACATATATAAATAATAGCTGAATCCCACAGGATGGAATAGCAGAGGGCACTGGCTTCATTATCCTGTAAGAAGAGGGAAATTTATAAAGATACAGATACAAAATGACTGGAAAGGTGTTGTAGAAGATGCTGTGCCAGGATCTGACCTTGGAGCAGTGGAAACGATCCTGTGGAAAAACTCTTCAGTTTATCACATTTTCTTTGTTTTACAGACACATAAGATAAACTTTGTCAAGGAGAAAGGTCTCGTAGAACTGATAATCCAGGATTTCTGTGCAGATGATAAAGGGATGTACACAGCCCAGCTGCAGGATGGGAAAGCCAAGAACCAATTCACCCTAGTTCTTGTGGATGAATGTAAGTGGAAATTCGGGATCAAATATAGACTGCCATGCCCAGTGGAAACTTTGTGAGGCACTTGAGGCCCCAAAGTATTTCCAGCAGTTACAATGGCACACTGGGAATGGGGAGAGCAAATACTTATTTTAGCACACATTTAAAGTCCAGGAATCATTTAGGAAATTACCTGAATTTCTCTTTCACAAAAATTGAAGCTTTTGATCTTATAAATAGAATCCCTGATGACAAAAACAGTGGAATGCTTAGTTATTTTTTTCAGATGTTTCACATATTACCTTGCTACAGCAAACAGTGACTTGGCAGCCAACTGTGTGATGTGTTATTTAGTACATGTTTATCTCAGGACAGGATCAGGTTGAAAATTCAGTGTATTCAACAGCTGGGTGATTCCATTGCACTGAATGCAACCAAGAGACCAGTGTCAACTGCACCCCAGGACAAGGCCAGGCAGCAAAGCAACATGAAATATGCAGCACAGAGAGCCTTTTAAAATGAATTAAAAATAGAAAGGAACAAGATTGCCATTCAAATCCTTCCCCTTCCTGTCTCTAGTTTCAGTTCTTGCATTTTGCTTTCGAGTGACCTAAAGCTTCCAAAGTTTTTGAATGGAAAATGTCTATAAAATGGCAAGTCTAGTTGACTCCTGGAGAGAAACAGGCAGTTCCCCAGAGTGATTCAGCACATGCTACATTCAGGACACAAAATAAATTTGAGGAGTTGTGTTCTGAAAGTGCCCATTTATCTTTGCTGACAATGAACGAGGCAGAGAAGCTGTGGTTGTCCAAGTCTAGAAAAATTCTGTGCTCTCTGCCTTCTGTGGTTTCTTGCTTTTTAAATGTTATTATTTCTGGGGGGGTTTAAGCTTTTTGTAAGCTCAAGACACCTCCTTCATTTGCTAAAGCACCTTTTGGGAGCAGCAATTTCTAACAATGGGGGGTTTGTTGATTTTGTCCATTGCTGTTCTGTAGGTTTTGCTAAAGTTGCAGAAGAGGCTGATGCAAAACGGAGGGAATGGAAGAAAAAGCAGGGTGAGATAAACCAGAGGTTCATCACTTGCCAGAATTGTGTCAAAAGGATGGCAAAACCCAAGCAAAGTTATTTCACTGAGTGCTCTAAATATTTTTCTTTATCATCTTTTTAAACACATTATTTAAGCTGATTACCACACTAGGATAATACTCCTTATTTTCAGATACTTTGCCCTGCCCTTAAAAATCAAAATAATTTATTTGAATAACTTTAGCCAAACTACCCAGAATTCTTAGTATGGATCTGCTGGATCAGTGCTGTAACATTTTTGAATTCTGAAAACTGTCCAGTCTATATGTAATGATGAATAACATGAAAAAAAGGTAATTAAGATCCACTTACTTTCCCTGGAGAAAACAGGATTCTCTAGATAAATTTATAAAGATCCATGCATTCCACTTTCATTTTATCCCCCGTTTTATATTCATGAATAAGGAAGTTCCTACAACAAATTCAGAGGGAAAAACTACTAAACTGGAAAGAGTACTCCCTTCTCGTGAGGGGTAAAAATATTCACTTAATAACGACTGTGATTACACATTAGACTACAGGTCCGGTTTCCTGGCTTGAGTTGCTTCGTATAGGATGAAAGTGCATCTCCCAATTTCCCCTCCCTATTCCAGAGCATTCCCTCCAGCGGCACTGCAGGAATTCAGCACTAGGGGGAAGCATTTCTGCGGGTATCACCAGAGAGCTGCGGAAACGCATCGCCAAAGATGGTTTATTTTCTTTTCTAGGTCCACATTTTATAGAGAACTTGAGCTGGAGGGTGACAGAGAGCTGTGAGGTGCTCCTGACCTGCAAGGTACACAGAACCTGGGATGTAACTGCCCCGGCTGAATTCCTTCAGCATTCAATTTTAGGTGTGAATTTTAAGAGGATAGGAAGTCTTCATCCAAATGCTTTGTTGCCAACCAATGAAAGTAAGGGGATGTTATATTTTGGGCAGGAATTTTAATAAAGAAGGGGGGGTTTCTAAGATTCTGGAGCAATTCTCTAATTGTAAGTAGTGCTTCCTATTAGAAGGCCATCCAGGAATTGAGGATTAAAATGCATTTGGGATCCTGACATCTAAATGTTGACTTCAAACAGGCAACAAACCTGAGGAAGGACACCAAGTTCCAGTGGTTCTTCAAGCAGAAAGCACGAGCAGGTGGTGTGTTTGACCCACAGACTGGGATAGGAACTCTACATATTACAAAGGTGAAAACCATAAAACAACTCAGAGGCTTTGGTGATCACATGAAAATGCAAAAAAAAAAATATGGGTTGATCTTATTAATATTCCACGTTTTTTGGGTAGAGGAGAAAACTTCTAATGTTGTAGTTTAATGACTCTGGATTTTAGTGGAAGGTGTCCCTGCCTGTGGCAGGGGTTTGGAACTAAAGGATCTTTAAGGTCCCTTCCAACCCAAACCAGTCTCTGATTTTATGATTCTAATAAGAAATAAGATGTTTTTAACAGTGAGTAGCTGTTAAAAGTTTAACACACCCTGAGAGGCTAAAAAGAACCTGAGGGCTTTTCTGATCAGCCCTGGCTGCCTATCCTGGAGATGAACTTTAGTGCCATTGAAAAAAGAGTCACTGAGCTCGTTACAGAATGAACCGAATGCAATTTTATGGTTTAACCTATGGAGAAGGCCAGAGAAGCTGCCATAACCCCCCTTGTAATCTGAACTGCCTCAGAGAAGGTGCAGCTGAACAAAGGGAGCTTGGTGGTGCAGGGGGAGCTTCAGTGCAGTCTCTGTGTGGCTCCTTCGAATCTTGTTTGGGTTTGATTTTACATCTGAACTTCAAACAGCCAAATCATCACCAGAAAACAAGAAAATATCAGCTTTCTCCCCTCTTCCCAACCCTGTTTCAATGATATGGGAAATTCCTTTTGGGAGGGGTGTTGTTTGGTTTTGGGGTTTGTTTCTTTTTAAAGATATTACCCATGTGTTTGGTAGGTAACCAAAGCAGACGAAGGCCAGTACAAAGCAGTTGTTTCAGATGAGCGAGGAGAGGACTACACCCAACTGGATCTCACAAAAGGAGGTAAGAGAACCTTGTATCACACAATAATACACACTCACAGCCCTGCCTAGGATTAATTTTTGGATTTAAAACCAAATTTCATCACTTTCCAAGACATTGTTAATTACCACAGTACTTTTTATAGAGATTAAAACCTGCATTAAAAATTCACTGGTGGAATTTAAAGGGTTTCCTGCTCTACATCATAATGTCATTTACATCTGCAGTCATTTCTCAAGTTTGGACTGCACTATAAATTCTGTCAAGCACCACAGTTAAAAGCTCAGGAATTTTTCAGTCACTTCAACTCAGCATCAATCAGAAGATTCTGCTTCCCGAGATTAAATCCTACCCCGACATCTGGAATCCATCATTTAAACCTGACACATAAATCTCCTTTCTGGGAGGCAGTTGGTTGCACATGTTGAATGTTAAGGAAGATAGGAGCAGCTAAATTTGGTAAGAAATGCCCAGCATCTAAAAATACATGAACCAGTGGCAAAAACTCCATTCCCAGTGAGCTCTGCAACAGAAGAAGACAACAAGTAACCAATGGATATAAAACATCCTAAACACAGTGAAATAAAGTTGGTAGATCAGATGTGATTTGATAAATACTGTATTTATAGACATTTAAATCTTTTGTCTTCCAGCCTTTGAAGAGCTTCTCAAGGAGCTGTGCAGGATCAGTGGTATGTCATCAGTAATAACAGAAGGGGAGAAAAAGGGGATGTCCCAGTCACAGCAAACTGTTCTGGAGCTGCCCCTGGGTTTGGATCAAGTAAAACACCACCCATTCTCCTTCAGTGTGAGGAGGATGGTCAGTAAACAAATCCAGGGACTTAAAACCCCCTGCATTTACAAATTAACTCTGTGCTGGCACCTGCTCCTTGTCCCAGCACTGCTCTGGGAATTTGGCCAAGCTGTGCTACTTCTATGACATGTGTAGCCCAGACCCGTGTCTCTCTCTACAAGAGACACGTTTTTCTACAGCTCCTGAAAGCCCCAGGGTCTCCAAGAGGCAGAATTCCACCCTGCTCTCAGCTAGCCACGTTCTCCACAGCGAAATGTTAACGTGTTCCTTGGGATTTTGTTGGTGTGACGTTTAAAACTGTGCGTTCTTGAAAGTCCTCCTCAATTTCAGCTCTTTCTGCTACCCCTCTGAAAATCCAGCCCACTGAGGAAGGCATCAAAATCTACACTGATGTGAAGTATTTCACAGACTACATGAAAACAACCTGGTATCACAAGTGAGTCCCAAAAAAAACATTTGCAAAGCTCTTCTGGAATTCTGTTTCTTGTAACTGTTTATCCAAAATTAAACAGCTGGGCCCATTTAAGGCAACTGTAGATTTGTCTGAGTAAGGGCTGAAAACCACAATTCACTCTCATCCTGCAACATGTCTTGGAATTCCAGAATGAGCAGTCTTGTTATCTTAGCACTGAAGAAATATTTGTAAGTGATTATCTTTACTAGAATAATAATGATGCCCTTACAACACTGCTCAGTTACAGCCTCCTTGGTTACAGACAGGGTTTTTTTCCAAACACTTTATTACTACACTTTTCCTAAACCACTCTATTCCCCCGCTCTGAATAACAAATATTCCCAAACACTATAAAATTCTTCCCAAACACTGGCTAATTTAGCCTCATCATGTCTTCATAAATAGAGAAATGGTGTTTTATTAGACACCACCTTCACACATATATAAGGAGGCCAATTTTTAATAATGTTTAAGGGCTAAAGTCTTACAAATATTCAACATGTAAATGCTATTTAATCTCCTAAATAAGGTCTTTTTTAAGTTTGTAAAGCTTTGGCAAACTGCCTAAAATCCCATGCCCCATGGGATTTTCACAAGTGACTAAGTACAAAACTCTCCCTGAAGTGAATCCTGACTCCCACACTTCCAACCAGCACAGGTCTAAAAAAAGTTAATGCTCTAATTTATCCAGCTCTACTAAATACTAATGAAGTGATGTGTTTATTTAGGGATAAACAACTAGAAAGCCGTGACAGGATGAAAGCTGGGAGCACCATGAATCGGATCTGGCTCCACATCCTGAACCCCACGGAGGCTGATAAGGGAAAATACACCCTGGAGTTATTTGATGGGAACAAGTCCCACAAACTGTCAACAGACCTGTCTGGGCAAGGTGAGCTGAGCCAAACCATCCCAGGAATGAGAAATACCTGAGCTGCTTTCCAAGAGTCCTCCAAAGCTAGGGCAGGGATTCCTCTCTCCTTTGTCTGGGCTGGAGCGGCAGTGCCGTGACAGCACGTGGTGGAATTTTGGGGTAAGAAGGACAGGGAAGTGCCCACAGAAGCCAGGGAAGCACGAGAGGAAGGGAAGTGGTCAGGACTGAAGCCTTTAAAGAGCCTTGTCACAGTGGAAGGCACTGCTGGGGAAGGGATGAGCAGAGGGGCAGATGCCCCTGGGATGTGTCCGATTCCGTTGGCCAGCAGAGCTTACAGGTGGAACCCTGGAAAAGAGATCTTGCAGGTTTACAAACACTTTTCCAAACTGTTGGAGATTTTTTTCCCCCCTCTGAACTTCTCTTTGGAAAGGTCCCACTTATTTCAACAGTATAGAAATAGAGCCATATTTCTCTAAGGCAGGCATAGACACCATCTATTACATTTATCTATGTAATCCCAACACTGAGGCATTATGTTAAATTTATTGAGTTAAACAAAACAAAGAGCAACTTTCCCTAAACCCTTTCATTCTTGCAGCCTTTGAAGACGCCCTGGCTGAGCACAGAAGGCTAAAGTAAGTTCCTGCCTAAATGTTTTCACAGCTAAATCTATTTTGAGTGCCATACTCTAAACTGAGAATATAATGGCTAATAAATAAAACCACAATCATTTTCTCTCACTTGCAGGGAAGCAGCAATAGCAGAAAAGCGTAAGTAAATTAATTTCTTTCCTTCAGTTAAACAAAGCCAAGTGGTTTGCTGATAAGAAAAACTAAAAGGTCGTATTTGTTCACTGCCAGGTCGTGCCAGAGTTGTTCAAGGTCTGCCAGATGTTGCCACCATCATGGAGGATAAGGTAATATTGAGTAACTTTGGTAATTGGCCCTTGCACAGACACAGAAGAATCACTGATGGGGAGGAAAACTGCTGGGTTTCCCCTCCTGTACATTCCCAGCAGCTTTTCTGAGCTCCTGCATTTGCCGGGGTGGGAATTGGGAACCCCCCCAGCTCATTTTCATTGTCTCCCCATTTCATAGGATTAGACTTTTAAGGCCTTTAAGTGCTGGACCTGATTTTCCCATCATACCAACTCCCTGTTTACATTTCTGAGTCACATTCCCCTTTACACAGGCAGAACAAAAAACCCTGTGCAATAACTGTGCAAATTCATCATGTGCCTATTTAAGTGTGACTTTACAGCATAAGAAGCTGTAAAAAGGCAGTAGCACAAATATAAGTCAGGCCCACTGGATTCAGGCAGGTTTATCCTGATTATACCAGAAGATACCAGAAAAAGGAGTGGCAGTCTGGGAATGTCACCTGTGGAAAACGGGAGGATTGATTTTTATTTTTCTTAATTTCTTTTTGTTATTTAAAAGATGTGTGGATGTGGCTTTTGGGGGCGTGGTTCAGCGGTGACCTTGGCAGTGCTGGGTTAAGGGTTGGACTCAATGGTCTTATTTCCAACCTAAATGATTGGGATTCTATGAACTGAATTCCCTTGCACATTTATAACTTCATAGTCTGTCTCTGCTCTCTTGTTTTACAACAGACCCTGTGTTTAACTTGCTGTGTTTCTGGAGATCCCTACCCAGAAATCACTTGGTTCAAAAACGAGAAGGTGATTGTGTTCAAGGACCGATACAAGATGGATGTGAAGGGTTCAGTGGTCACAATCACCATAGAGAAAGTCTGCAATGAAGACACAGGAAAATACAGCATTTATGTCAAGAATAAATATGGGTCTGAAACGGGGCAGGTCACTATCAGTGTCTATAAACACGGAGAGATCCCGATAGGAACGGAGCAGGAAGTCCCAGCTGGGATCATGATGCAAAAGCCTAAATGAATTAGTTAATTATGTCCCCTTGAATTTAGCAGGAATTTAACTCCTTTGGATTCCTTTCAGTGTCTCTGCCCTAAAATTCAGGCTCGTGTCTCTATGTTTGTCTTAGAAATATTTCAGTGGTTTTATTTTGGTAGTTGAACTCCGTGTGGGAAATACCAGAGGATTCACACGTGAGAACCAGGCTTTTGGTGGAGGTTTTTTGTATTAAATCACTATGTGTTATGGATTTTCTTGTAGCTGACAAATGCTAATGTGTGTGTTATTAAACTTCAACCCTTGGTGACATCTCAGCACTGCTGTTGAGTATATCCATGATGAAATCAGTCAGTGTATGTGGGGGGGAAGTCAGGACACACTCCACACATAAAAACAGCCTTATTCCCTAGCACTACTTCATCCTTGCTACTCAGGGATTCTATCCTGTAAATGTAACTATAAAACTGGCTCTCTGTGTGTGAATTTTCTTTAAAACTTACTAAAAGGGAGGTTGAGAATTTCTAAGAAGAAGTTCAGTGTTGGTTTTCTATTTAAATAGAAGAATTACTGACAGCTACGAACTCAGAGAGGTCACCCACCCCTGGGATACAGGCTCTGTTTGAATTGAGCAATATAAATGCAAGACACATAATCTACTGAATGCCTTCCAAAATCAACAGCCACACCTGCACAGACAGCAAGGAATATCATTTGAGGGCTGTAATGAGTGAGAATTCCTGGTGCAGCTGGTGAGAAGAAAAAATAACACATCATGTTTACTTCCTGCATTCACTCTCCAAGCAATGTTCCATGTTTTATTTTACCTTTTGTCTTCCATGTACACGGTGCTTATTGAAAAACAGCAATAATGAACTGAATTTAATTCAGATTTAGATGCACATTACTGACATCTACTGGATAAAGTCATAACTGATGTCCCACTCTAACATGATTTTCCCTGATCTCAAGCAATGGGAGACCCACAATTTTGGAAGAAATAGCTGTGGATTTTATTAATTCACTATTCACCATTTAAGGTTCAAGAGAATATTGTGATAATTAGGAAGTTCCTGCAGTACAGCAGTAATTACCTCAGCCTATCGTAAATTATGGCATTTTATCTGAAGAATTCTGTTCAAAACACAGTAAAATGTATAAAAGAGAGAAGCTGTGAGCTAAAAAAATACAAATGAAGCTATGCAACACTTTCCAACAATCCTGGATAATTAGAAGTGGGGTCAGTGACCCACAACACCCCAAACGTCAAGGTAAGGCTTTCCCCAGAGCAGAACGAACTAGAGGTTATGCTCATTAAGAACAAATAAACGATTAATAATTGTTATTTCCCAGTTAATAATTAGCCATCTGACAATTTGGGCTGGCCTCTCCCCTTCCATAAATAGCACCCAAATGAGCAGGGGGAGCCCTCGCCCCGTGTCACACGATGGCCTTCGCTGGGACCTGGCAGGTCTACGCTCAGGAGAACCTCGAGCCCTTTCTCAAAGCTCTTGGTAAGTGCCTGGTTCCTCCTGAGACCATTTGCACCACACACTTTGCATCACAGCTTTCGGGGGGTTTTTGACTTTTTTTCCCTAAGATAAACTCCCCCACTGCCTGGTTAAGACTGTTATATCTAATTCGGGCATGAAAAGGAGCTGAGAATCATAAAAATTGATGTAGAAGGGCTACAGAAAACCCTCTAATTCCTATTTTGATGTTAGATGAGTTCCTCAAGAAAGGAGAGCTATGCCAGAAATGAACTTGTGTTGATCAACATATAACATTATAAATACATTTAACTAAAAATAAGCTGTTGATGACGTGTTCAGCTTCCCAAAGTGCTACTGGTGCTCAGGCCCTTTCTGCAGTTAATCACCAGTGATTGACTTGTGTGATAGCTGGTCAGGAATTGTGTGTGATTATCATGTGTGAATCTTTGAGTGATTAACATGTCAGTAATCTGTGAGGAATCCACTCATGGTCATGATTGAAAGGTGCTACTTCAACAAAAATGCACTTACCTTCTTGACAATCCCAAAAAAACCTTCCCATTGGTGTTTTTAAGAGGATGTAAGGGATACTCAGGAGAGTAAAATTCAGCTCCAGTAGAAGAGCCCAGTCTGACAGCATGGTGCCTGAACCAGCCCCTCTCCTGTTAACTATGACACCCTCAAATCATGGCAGGGACACCCCAATAAGGGAGTCTGAGGTACTCGCACTGGTGCAGCTCTGTCTGGGCAGATCCACCTCCAATCTCCCTGGGAAAACAACAATACACACAGTTTTTGTCATTGAGAAATGTCCTCATGTAGCCAGATGTTACTGACAGAAACAACACATTTTCTGACACAACATCAACAAATAAAATGTCAAAATCTACCCAGACTAGAAGGAATGGAGCCAAATGCCCACAGGGGAGTGAGGAATCCACACCAGGATTTGTTTTTTAACTTGGACATCACTTCCTATGATTGGTTTGTATCTTTTGTGCCTTTACTGGAGAACAGAATTTGCTGTTTCCTACCAACACAGCTGCTCCATAACGGAAAAAGTCCCAATTTGCCTGTTTTTACAGGGTTGCCAGATGACATCATCAAAGTGGCCAAAGACATTAAGCCTGTCGTTGAAATACAGCAAAAAGGAAACGACTTTGTTGTGACATCAAAAACACCCCAGCAATCTGTAACTAACTCCTTCACACTGGGCAAAGAGGCCGACATCACCACGATGGATGGCAGGAAGCTGAAGGTAATGGATTCAGGAATGGGGAAATCCCTCTTTCTTCACCCCTGTACTTCAGTTTCTGCCTGAGTGAAACTTGTTTGTGCCATTTCTGTTTGCAAACATTTCTATCCCTTCCACCAGCAGAGATGTTTCTTCTAAAACTCCCATTCCAATGCCATGGTCTCCCTTTTAAATCAGCAGATGTGAATAGGAAACATCATTTATTTTCTATTTATTTTCTATTTGCTAGTCCTGTACTGATTCTAATTGAGTTCCAAAATCTGTGTTCCAACAGTGCACTGTGAACTTGGTCAACGGGAAGCTGGTGTGCAAATCAGATAAATTCTCTCACGAGCAAGAAGTTAAAGGAAATGAAATGGTGGAGGTAAGTGTTAGAAAATAACACAGTTAAGAACACTGAGGAAAATGCTGATGGAAAACAGGTGGATTAGCTCAGTGTAAGCTCAAAATCCTGGCCCCAAAATTACATTACTTGCAGAATTCCTACACATGCAAGTACAGAATTTAAATATATCAAACCAACCAGATAGTGGGAAACACCATTAGCATTCTTTATTATTCATTTTTCTTATTAAAACCAATGCAGATGATTCTCCTTTAGATATTGCTCATATATTTAACACATCCTGCTCAACAAATCCCTGTATTAATTACTACCCTGGGGCCAATTCCAGGCACTGAAGTGTGAAGGGTTTTAGCTGCTGAGCTGGAGGAAGACTCCTTATAAATTCCCTGGATTACCACAGCAGTGTCCCCCCCCCCCCCAGCTTTGGCTCCAGCAGCACCTCTGAAAGGACACTAAGGGCTGAGTCAAACCTGAACATTCACAGTGCCCTCGTTCCACCTCAATTCTTCAAAGTTCTTTAGCTCTAAATTATTTAGTGCTGACAAAGAGCTTTGCTCCACAGTGAAGCTCATTGGGCTTCTACGAAGTGTCCCCTTGGGTAAAGATGGATCCAAGGAGCACAACTAATTCCATAAAAGTTATATGGTTTGGACACACAATTTCCTCAGGTCTTAGAGGGTATAAGGTCCAAAGGAATATAATAACATTTGAGTTAGAAAACTACTTTTCTAACATTAAGTAAGCAAGATAGCAATAGAATGGAGTTGATGATGGCATTTATATTTAGATTTTCTGTCTTCAGGTCTGGTACTGTAAACATTTTTCCCTGGTATGAATGTTATATTTATAGGCAGGTGTTGTGAATGTATTTTCCTGTGGACTAAGATGGATTTATACCTGAATTACAGAAATGTCACTTAGCTACAAATAGATTTCCTAAAGTCTAAGTGGAAAACAAATTATGTATATTTGTCTTCTACAGACTATAACATCTGGTGGAGTAACACTGGTCAGAAGAAGCAAGAAAGTTTAAAGACAGACCATCTCTTTTGTGATACCTCTACATACCTAAAATAAAGTGCACTTTCCACAAGGTGTGATCTTTGATATCTGAAAAAAACAGCACAGGAAATAATTATGATTTCTGCTCTCCTTTCACACCTGCATCACTTCCCATTATTATAGGACTGTTTTTCCTGAGTGCTCTTACAGATCCCTTCTGTACTCAGAGTGACAGAAGTTTGCCTCCCAGACAACCAAACCTGGACAAAAATCATGATGTTCCAGTTAATCACAATAATCCTTGGGAGCAGACAAAAGCTATATAAGTGCTTCTTGATTTCTTAAATACTCACCAAACATATTCAGCTTTAGTTCCTGTGTCTAATAAAGTTTAGTCTTCTGCTAAACCACTTTCTTTATAACCTGGCCAGCAAAGAGCAAGCAGACATTTGTGGAGCTGATCTGCACCACACCTCACAGGAATGGAAACAGTAGTATTTTAAAAGCTCTGATGTATTTAACAGTCACTAACAATTACAAAGTAATAATAGGGTAGCTGTTCCTATACTGAGCTGCATATGAGTACAATTAACAAAAAAATGAGGCACTACAAGAGCAAAGAGAATTAAAAATTCTCCCAGTTTGCAACGAACTCCCAGGATCTTGTCACGGTCCCAGTTTGGGAAGCTCAGATTGTTTTGTTCAGACTCTGTGTCTCTACTGAAGTATAAAATGCACAGGACCTGTGCCTAGAACCATTTCTCTGTTCCCTGCTCATCAGCTCCTACTGTTATGTCAGCAGCCCCATTTCATACTTATACAAGCCACTGCAGATTTCTTAGAGTTGGTCTCGGGTGTAAGAGCTCCATGAAAAAAAGCTCCTGGACTGATTCTGCCATTTCAAAGCCTCATGGAGATGTTCCATTCCAATTAAGAGTGCTGAGTGTACATGTTCTTGTGCTAGAAGAGCAGTTTGTGAGGGGGAGGCTGTGTTTTAGTTAGTAACACTTACAATGGGGTACAGGCAACTTGGGAAGTGTATTCTTATTCTGGGATAAGGCTGTTCTCATGGGGAGTGTTACTGGCATAAAGGATCATTGTGTTCATTTTGCTTCCCAGGCAGTTCTAATGCTAAGTAGACTTTTGCAGCCAGAATTAAATTCCATGGGAGAGCTGCACAGAAATAAGATCAACAGCACAGAAATCAAGGCTGGTAGAACTCAGGGAGGAGAGGGAGGCTGCTTTAAAGCACCAGAGCTGCAAAAAGCCATCCGAGAGCTCACCAGCATTGTTTGGGAGTTGCTGGGTAACTGCTGCAAACTACACCCTGAAACCAAACACACAACGTGGTTTTCCAACAGTAACTTCACAGAACACTGATCAAATGCTGTATCTGTAAATTGTAGGATGGAAAATACGAGACACTTTGGGTTGATTTCTAAACCAATGCAGAGATCGTTCATTACTCATTTAAAGCTTATTACAGTACAACAGGGATTTGCTTTGATGACATTAAAGCAAAACGTGTATATATGTGTTTGTTTTGAAAAGAAACATGAAGGTGTTATTTTGGTTCAGTACCTACCTAAATATTCCCAGCACACTTGACACAATCTGCCTGGCAAACTCACATCTATTCAACCTCAATCAATGACAACTGGAACACAAAAGTGATTTATCAAGTTATAGACTGTAGATACTACACACTAAAAACACACTAATCCTGTTTAGAATTTTGACTGATATTAAGTCATTTTAATTTGAAACTACAAAAAATTCAGAGACCCCATCTCTTTTCTGCAGAGTCCTGAACAGACCACTGAGTGTATAACCACCATAAACTCCTCTTTTTTTTTTTTGAAGAGTTGTGTATATAGCTGACACCCATCTCCTGTGTGTGTGATTGAACTTCATCTGTCATTCAAAAGCTGTAAAACCCGTGCAATTCTGAGCGTGAGATTGCCAGGATATGAACAGCAATGTCCACCCACCAGTTTTCATTCATGAATATTAAAGAAAAAAGTGAAAATCCACTAGTGGCAGACATCAGGGCTGAAACAACTCCAAGTGTTTCAGTCCCAGTAGCAATTTGCTGAAAATCACTCACATGAAATGCAAACAGACTTCATTGAACCCTTCATCAAATCCTGGGACAGTTTGGTCACAGATCTGCCATTTTTCCTCCTGTATGTGGTGAGTCACACGAGGGTGGTAAGAAATAATATTTGATTTCAGCACAGTTGCTGTCTTTATTAGTTTCTTCCTTATCTTGGGAGTTCTGCCAGATGTCCTTGTGGCCCATAAATTCAGCATTCCTTGTGTCCACTATCAGTGGTACATCCTTCTCCCCAAGCTCTGTTAACCTCCCCCTAGGTCTGAGATCACTGAAGTATGTCCAGCCCTAAACCTTAACAAGGCAATTCTGCCAACAAGTCATTTGTTTTTTTGACACATGGAGCTTGTTGGCTGCTCTGTTTCAGATTAAATCTCCCTTTTTGCTGATTAGGCATGAAAAGTATACGAAGACCAAACATCAAAGAACATCCCTTCCTAAGAAAATTTTTACATATTACAGAATCACAGAATTAACTAGGTTGGAAAAGACCTCTGAGATCATGGAGTCCAACCTTTGACCTAACACCACCTTACCTACTAGACCATGGCACTGAGTGCCACATCCAGCCTCTTCCTAAAAAAGTGGAGGGATGATGAATCCTCCAACTGGATGGGCAGCCCACTGCAATGTCTGGTGACTCTCCCTGCAAAGAATTTCTTCTACATTTTGCAACAGTACAATAAAAACTCCTGGGGCTCACTGTGGGTATGGGGGCCAGAGAACTGCAATCCTTTGAGCCTCGGGAAGTGGCTCAAGGGGAGCTCAAGTGGCTCAAGAGTAAGGGAAGAGGGCTGTAGCTTGAAACTGTCCCAGTTTGTGGTGCAGGAGTACACAGGAGGACATATTACAGGAGTACACAGGACCACCAGGGAGCACACAGGAGTCCACTGGAGTACACAGTCTCAGTTTGCAGTGCAGGGGTGCACAGGAGTATACAGAGGAGTACATATACTACAGGAGCACCAGGGAGCACACAGGAGTACACACGAGCGCACAGGAGGGGGCCATGGCGCCCTGAGGCAGCTGCGTGAGGCGGGAGCTCCCTCTCCCCTCACGGGTGGGCTCCGCCGCCATCTTGCCCTCACCCCCGCCTCTCCTCCTTTTCGGCGGGAAAAGCGAGCGCTCGCGGCCCGGCGCGCGGGGAGCGTACCGCGCACGCGCGGCGCGCGCCGAGGCGCGGGACCGCGCGCTCCCGCTCGCGGCGAAGGGGGAAGATCGCGCTCGGCGCATGCGCGGAGCGGCCCCCACCGAGGGAGAGGGGGCAGGTTTTGGCGCCGCGCTCGCCGCTCTCGCCGGAAGCCCCCGCGCGCGCGGGAAGTCTCGCGAGAGGCGGCGCGCGGGCGGGCGGGCGGGCGCTGCAGCTCCCCTCAGGTCGCCTCAGCCGCTCCCGCCGCGCCCGGGCCGCGCCGCCCTCCCTCCTTCCCTCCTTCCTTCCTTCCTTCCTTCCTCCCCCTCACCGCCGACGCCGACATGTCCCGCTACCTGCGGCCCCCCAACACCTCGCTCTTCGTGCGGAACGTGGCCGACGACACCCGGTGAGTGGGGGCGGAGCGGGGGCTCGCGCAGGCTTTGGCGGGCTCGCTAGGCCGCGCGCGCAGGGGTCCCCCCGCGGCGAGCCCGGCCCGCGCTCTCTCTCTCTCCCCCCGCATTCCTGTCTCCCTCCCTCCTCCCTCCCTGCCATCCATTTCGCTGCGCTCCTCGCGGTGCTGCCCGTTCCCCGCCTTCTCCACGAGGATCCCGTTTTCCCAAGCAGCGCCTTCCAGAACAAAGCTGGGCCGCGAGAAAGTGGAGACTCCCGCACCCGCCGCTGAGCGGGAGATCCCAAGCGGGATGTTGGCCCGCCGAAGCTGGGAATGCTCTTCCTGAAAAAGCAGCGTTGTAGTTAGATTGTGAGCAAATAGCGCGTTTATGCCCCAAAATGCCTGGCGTGGCCGGTTCCGTTAGTGCGGGAACCGCAGCCGGTTCAGGTGGAATGTTCCTGCGTTAAATGCTCAGGACGGAGCGGGGGAAGCGGCGCTTGTTCTCCGTTATAACCGCGTTGTAGCGAGACCCCCTGAGGACTTAAGAACGTGCAGTGAGAGAACTCCTCACAGGGAATTAAAATAATCTCGAAGTGCGCATCACACGGGTTCTTATTTAGGTGTTTTCAGTAAGCTGCTAGTTTTCTCCATTCCTCTTTTGCAGTTTATCGTGTTCTTTTAGTATCGTCAGTTGTGGGACATTTATAGAGCATTTTGGTGCGGAGTGCCCGTGTCAGAGCACTCGTGTGTTGTTGATTTTTTGTAGAATTTTTATAGAAGTCCCTTGTGAGATATAATTCTACAAAATGCAGGTTTTCCAACTCTCTGCCTGGACGACTTGTATCAGAGTTGCTCAGCAAATAACAGCAGCGTGGGCACGGTGGAATGGAATGAATTAGGAACCTTGTGATCAAAAGTGTAAATAGCTTCAAAATAAACTTTTTTTTTTTTTTTCATGAATTTTCTCTTTCCAGTCGTTTAATTTACTGCAAGAACAGTTGAGGAGGAGGACGATTACTTCCAAATTCTTTATTTGGATCCTGTTGAGGCTTCACCATGAGCTTGTGATTAGGTAGCTCAGTGTTCCTGCAGATGGTTTCATTGTGGGATCTCAGTGCTGGTTGTTGTAGTTCCCTTCTGCCAGCACTGACTTTGTGGAGATTTGTTTCACAACTGATGAGAGAGAGAAATGTAAAAATACTAAAAAAACCCAGTAGTAACTCACTCTACTCTCTAAATATGGTATTATATTAGTCTTTCTCATACAGGTTTTTGTCCTCATATGTCACAAAAATACCTGTAAAGAAGCTGATGTGATTAAGAAACCTCTCTGTTGAGGACAGAGTGGTTGTTCCAGGGATAGTTGCACTTGGGGACGGTTTTGTCCCAGATCTCTAAAGCCAATTCCTTGGAAAAACTGTCCTGAGGGCATGAGTAGTTGCTTACTTGAGATCTGTTCTATTTGATGTGGTTGTAAGTATTGATTATTCTATGCAAATGAGTTTGGGTGACTGGTTTATTCTTGTAATGTTTATTTGGATCTTATAATTGATGTTTGGGTGTTGCAAAATGACTGTTGAGCTGCGTGAGGTACTCGAATAATAATAATAATAATAATAAATAATAATAATAATAATAATAATTCTTAACAGTCCTTTTTTTTTCCGCTTTCTGCCAACCTTTGCTGGTACCTCCTGCTTTGAATTAACTGATGTGCATCACTCCTCAGTTGATACTTCTCTGAGTTATGCTGAAGGCTGGTTTCCAGCTGCCAGGGTATATCTTGAGTGATTCAGAGAATCCCGGTGTTCTCCCAACGCTGAATTGCTCAAACACTTTTTTTTTCCCCCCTCCCAAAATGTTTTGCTACTTTCCTCCTCTCCCAGCTGCTTCCAAAAACCAGAGTGGGTCATATTGATTGTAGACTTTTATTGTTTTTTAAATTTGGTGGATGTTTGGTAACACTTTAAACGGTGAAAAAACCCCATATAAGCTGTTTGTGATGTTCCAGGTCTGAAGATTTGCGCCGTGAATTTGGTCGTTATGGGCCTATAGTTGATGTTTACGTTCCACTTGACTTCTACACTCGCCGTCCCAGAGGATTTGCTTATGTTCAATATCCTTTCTTCAGATGGCTCATTAGTGAGGGGTGTTGAAGTTTGAAATTCAAGTTTGTGTAAGAGGTAACCACTCTAAATGAAAAAGCAGTTTACTTTTGTGTTGTATCTAATAAGTGTCTTACTTATGTCGTGGTGTTTCGTTATTTTTGAAGATTAACTTCTCTCAACTGTTCTTTGCCTTTTTTGCAAAACTTAAATCAAGTCCAGTAATATAAAAGCTTGCTTATGTCACTGAAATTAATATGATATGATTTAAATGCAAATTTATCACTGACTCAAAATTGTCTGCCACATTTTAATTATCGCTGGTGTGTAAGTAAAGTTGTGCTTAGCAAAATGTGGCTGGTATTCCAATATAATATATTGTTAATTTAACAAATGGAAACTGGAATCACTTGCTCAAAATCAGATTGTATAAAAAATGAGGTGAACTTCTTTCTTTAATATTGTCCCCTAATTTGCTGTCCTCTGTTGTTGCCTCAGAATGTAAAGCTGTACAGTAATGGCGACCCCAAAGAGAAAGCATGAAAGAACCTTTAGAGTAGAGTTCAACAATTAAGGCAAGTAGACAAGCCAAAGACCTCTTAAGGATCAGGCTTGAAGAGAAGGGAGAGTTTGGGAAAAGAAAAAATAAAGAAAAGCTGGAAGAAGGACAAGCCATAATGGGAGACAAAGCTTCGCTTTATCTACAAAAGGGGGAAAAGGTTGTTTTTCAAAGTAAAAGATAAAGCCATCTGTCATTTTTGGCCAAGCATCTCATGACAAGTCCTTCTGACAAGCACTTAAAGAGTTAAAGGTCAAGATGAAGTTGAATGGTGGCCAAGATTAAAGGAGTCATACCTGATGTATCCTACAGAATAACAGTTTTTCTTCTGTCTGTCATGTAAGCAGTAATTTGATGAATTATTCTGGTTTAGTCCATTGACAAAACCTGTAATATTTCTCTTGTGAGTGCTCCTGTAAGTGTGGTCTGAATGAAACGGGGTTTCTGGAGGGAGAAGCTGCAGCAGGGCAGTTTATCTTCTGCAGAGCTGATGCTGCTGAGAACTGAGTTGCCTCGAGGAGAAGGGAACTCGCTGCTTTGGGTCCCGTAGCTGGAGCAGCTGTGGAAATTGCAGCATGAAAATGAAGGTGTGACCCTGCACTTGGCCCTGACTGACAGTGCAGGGCTGGCAGGGTCTGCTCTTCCCTCAGCCTGGGCAAGGTCTGTACACACAGAAATTTAAAACCACTTTGGGAAAGCTTTATCCTGGTTAGAATCATAGAATCGATTGGGTTGGAAAAGACCTCCGAGATCGAGTCCAACCCTTGGTCCAAATCCAGTCCATGTTCTAACATTGATATTTACTGTTGGTCCATCCAACATAATTCAGGAATAGGGTTTAATTTTAATAAACTCAGTGCAGTGGAGAGAACTAAATGACCATTAATAAGTGTATTTGGAGAAGGATACCTTTATTTTCTTTGCATAAGTACAAGTGGGAGAAGAGAAAAGTTAAGAGTGTCACAGAGCAACTGCTTGCTGATGGATAAGTTCATGGTCATATTATGAGACTTTAATTTTATTACAGGAGTTCTCAGCTGGTGGTTAATTAAAAAAAATAATTCACTAGTGCACAGTGTAGCATGACAAAAGAACTTGGAAAAAAAGCCGCCTGTAAAATTAGAAAATAACTGACTTTTATTTTTATTTTAAATACCAAATGTGTAAACTGCTCAAATTCCCAAGTACCTTAACACTCCCCACATTCGAAGATGTCCGTGATGCAGAGGATGCTCTCCATAATTTGGATCGAAAGTGGATTTGTGGAAGGCAAATAGAAATCCAGTTTGCACAGGGGGATCGGAAGAGTAAGTGCCTTGTGTGTGTCTCCTCACACTCTGATTTTACCCTTCATTTTAGCACCAGACAGCATTACACGTGTTACTGGTTCTTCTGACTTGTATATAAATAGCATGTGGATGTTTTGCTTTTTATCCAGTAACTGTTAATGACTCGTTTTAGTTATAAACAGATAACTAAGTGCAACAGTCACTTGCCACAGGCATTCTTAGGAGCATTCTGTGCAGTTCTCTGTGATTTCCAGGATTCAGGTAATGTGCTCATTTCCATTTGATTTCAGGATAAAAGTAAATTTCAGGGTATCTCAGTTCAACAGGGAACAAAATCCTGCTTTTCTGAACAAATAACTGTAAAGAAAACTTAGGTCTTCTAAATCTGTTTTTTGTGTACCTAGTCTTAGTTTGCAGGGAGGTACAGATATTATATAGAACCAGAACATGCTCTTGGGAAACCTGGCACAAACCTGCTGATCTAATCCAGGACTGTTACACTTGTGTGCTGCTTGGGAATAAAAGTACCTTAAAGATCTTTAGTTACAGCTCTCAGAGAAACAACCTGACTGTCCAGTTTTCCCTCAAATACACACAATTAACTTTTATTGAAGTCAACGGAAATTTTACACTCTAAAGGACAGGTTTCTGTCCTGTGTATAAACACTGGGATTTCTAATAAGCTTCTGAACAACATTAACTAAATCTCCCTTAATGTTGTAAAGCAGCAGCACTTAAGCATAAAAATTAAAGGCATTTAGTACAGTGGTTGTTACAGTGTGAGGTGTTTAAAATACTTAGAGCATGGTCTTTGGGTTTGAATGAGAGTGGGATTTGATACAAAGAAAAGAGAGCTGTGCTGTTTAGAGGAAATACAATGGAACACTAATAAGTTCATTCATTCTTAATTACTTTAATAACTAAGCTACAGATTGAATGTGCATTGTTTTACTGCGGGGTCTTTTTGGAATCAAACTTCTCTTTGGCATCCACTGATGCCTCCATGTAAGCTGGCTTTTAATCATTAAAGAAAGCTGTGGATCAGGTGTGATGCCTGGTGCTGTGTAATCAGGAAAATGAGTGTTTAATTAATTCCCTGTTAGCTTGCACTCAGTGGGTAAATTCAGGAATGTTAGAATGTCTCGGTCATGGGTTTGACCTGACATACCAGTTTCCAGCTGGCCTGAAATCACCTCTGCCAGTTCTGTGTTCTGGTTTTATGAAGCATTAGTCCTTTCTTACTGTTTTGGAGGGGGGTTTTGTTTGGTTTTTTTTTCTAGATTTATAATGCCCACGAGGCTGCATTAATTTTTGCCCAGTGGTTAAAGCAGCAGAAAGTGGCCTCTCGTGTCCTTTCGTAAACATCTCCGATAGAATCACAAACGAGCGTTTGCTAAACACCAGAATATATGGATTAGTCACTAAGGGGGAAAGTAGGGCATCTTTTTCAACTTATGTATTGCTATTTCTTACAGCACCAAATCAAATGAAAGCCAAGGAAGGGAGAAACCTGTACAGTTCCTCTCGTTACGATGACTATGACAGATACAGGCGGTCCCGGAGTCGGAGTTACGAGAGGAGACGCTCTAGGAGTCGTTCCTTTGATTACAGCTATAGAAGATCCTATAGTCCCAGAAAGTAAGTGTGTAGTGTGTGGTTTGGCCTCAGCTGCACAGCAGCCTGCTGGAGGAGAAACACCACATTGACTGTTTAATTCTTATAAAATTGTGAATAATCCTTTTCTGTCGTGGGAGTAACCAGTGGGAGTTGTATATCTTGCATGCTGCATCAGATCAGAGACAGTGAATGAAAATGGCTCTGGGCTTCATTGGAGAATAATTTAAAAGTGCACAGCTTGAAAATTTAATTTATGAAGCATTTGTGTATCTGCATATAGGTATTTGTCACCGTTTACTCTTTCTGATGTACCTTTTTAGCAGTAGACCTACGGGAAGACCTCGTCGTAGCAGAAGCCATTCGGACAATGATAGGTAAAACACTTTTTACACCCTTTGAATTGAAAGCTAGATCACTGTATTCCTTTAACTATAGGTTTTAAAAAAAAAAAAAAAAAAAAGTTTCTCCTGCAAAAACGGTAAACAATTTTTGATGTACTAGATGTGTAAGAATAGTGTTTTTACATTCAAATCTCCTCTCTCCCCTTTATTCTGATAGGTTCAAACACCGCAATCGATCTTTTTCAAGATCTAAGTCCAATTCAAGATCACGATCCAAGTCACAGCCCAAGAAAGAAATGAAGGCTAAATCACGGTCTAGGTCTGCATCTCACACCAAATCTAGAGGCACCTCTAAAACAGATTCTAAAACACACTATAAGTCCAGCTCAAGATATGAGAAGGAGTCGAGAAAAAAAGAACCAGCTAGATCCAAATCACAGTCAAGATCACATTCTAGATCTAGGTCAAAATCCAGATCGAGGTCTTGGACTAGTCCCAAGTCCAGTGGCCACTAACAGTGTTTCCATGTTGGTTTAGGCATGTAAGATTCATTTACACACAGTTCAGTTTACTTAAATTATCAGGAATATGATGTTGCAACAGTGCTAAAAAATATTTTCTTTGTCAGTTTTCCCTGTAGCCCACAATGGTTAAAATTAAAACAGTGTTGAGAAGCCACAGAGAGAGAGAGAGAGAGAGACAGAGAGAGGGAGAGAGAATGTCCACTTGGTTACATGTCATGGGCAGCTACTGATTTGGTTGTGGTGTCTCTATGTATATTTTTGTAAAGATTTGCATTTTTAATGCTTAGATATTGGTGATGAGTCGATTGATCGTAACTTGCAACATTGTCCTTTTACAAATGTCACACCCATAGAGAAATTGGTACCAGTTTGTGCTGAGCAGTTAAACCAACTGTTTAACTGGTTCTTTTGATGCTAAACTTTGTGAGAGAGCAGAAAACTGGACAGTTGTAGTGCAACACTGGCTGCTGGGAAATCAGCCTGGCAGTTTGTTCCCGTGGCTCCGGGGCAGGTTTCGGTGTTCTCCGTGCCCACCAGCACCAGTAGGGTGGTAACTGGAGCCCTTTGGAGAGAGATTTTGGAGATTTCTCTTTAACCCTGGAGAGATGGTACTGACACTGCATGTACAACACGGGGAGAGAGTTGGAGTTGGACTGTGCAGTGTCGTGACGTGTTGGGACAGAGGCTTCACTGCCTTTGGCCTGGCTGCTACTAAAGGTGTGAGAGGGGGGAAAAAAAACCCCACCCTGAAATGGAAAATCAAATTCAGATTTCAGCAAACGGCAGAGCAACTGAATATTAGGTTGTATGTACATTTTATGCAGTTTTTGTATCTATTCTAAATTTTAGTGAGCAGTTAACCATAAAATTGCTTAGTTTTCCTGCTGTTAGATACAAGTAGATTGTTTCGAGTTGTGTGTGTACAGTATATAAGAACTAAACTTTTCTGCCAATGACTCCTGTGGTTAGTTGGTGTATTCATAGGTATCAAACCGTAGCCATCTCTCTTCCTGGGTAACCAGGCTTGCTTTTACACAACAAAAAGCAGCTGGTCAAGCAAGCCTGAATCACTCCTTCCTCAGAATTGATAGTGGTTTGGTTACAAGATTTTGGTTTACTTCAGAACAAACGTTTGGAGTTGGTTATGAACAAGAGCTGCATCTCTAGCTATGTAGTTTATCACTAATACAGTATATTTAGAAAACTGAATGTGAAAAATAACAAACCCAGTGTGTAATCTCACCAGTATTTCTCTAGAAGGCAAGATCCTTTTGTTATGGAAATGGCTTTTGGCGTTGGTTTGTTTTTTTTTCTCTATTTACTTTCAAAAGCCAGCATCAAACATTCAGTGTTCCTCGCTGTCTGATGTCCTAGCATATAAAGACATTGATTTCCAAAAGTTCCTTTTTAGTGAAATGTTTTAGGGTTTGGGTTTAGTGTTTCAGCAGGGCCTTTAAAGAAGTGCAGATGGCTTTGGAGTGTTGGAACGTGCTTTAGGGGTTTGATCGTAGAATCTTTGTACGTTTGATAGTATTTCTAACTTTTTCTTTACTGTTTGCAGTTAATGTTCATGTTCTGCTATGCAACCATTTATATGCACGTTCCTTTAATTTTGTAGACTTTCCTGGATGTATAGTTTAAAAAAACAGCAAAAAGTCTATTTAAAACTGTAGCAGTAGCGTGCAGCTCTAGCAGAGGAAAGTTGTGGGATTAAACTTTGTATTTCCTTTCTTATAGAGGCTTCTAAAAAGGTATTTTTATATGTTCTTTTTAACAAATATTGTGTACTACCTTTAAAACATCGATGTTTTGATCAAAATAACTACAGACCCAGCTTATTTTCTGCTTGCTGTAAATTTAGCAAACATGCTGTAATAAAAAAATGAAGGAAATACTGATCCACTGGAATTATTGTAGCTTTAGAATTTGACTCCAAAGCATGGTTAGGAATAGAGCTATGCACCCCTTATGGAGTAAAATCCTTCCTATGGTATTTCAGTAGAGGCAGGAATTTATCATTTAATATCTGAATAAATGTCATTTCACATTTTTCAAGGGGTACGAGACAAAATGAGAATGATAAGCATAAGTTTTAGTCTAATATATTGAATTTTATTTACCATTAACTTTCATTATTGCTGGATGAACTTGTCCTATGGTTATAATTCAGATTTTATTAGCCGGGTAATGAACTACATAAAAGCAACAACTGAAGGTGCTAATAGAATCAAATTTATAGTGTCACCTAATCAATTTATAGTTGCCATATCAAAACTGGCACCAGCAGTGGTTCTGTGGGAGGTGACAAAGCTTTGCTGGTGACATTCAGAGCGAAGCTGCCTCCTGGCACTGGAGGAGGTTCCACCACTCAAAGAAAAAAAACTGCTCTGTGAATCACTTAATTAGTTTGTTACACTCTTACACTGTGTAAGCCGAGCTGTGAATTATCCTGCAGCTTTCTGCTTGTAACAGCAGAACCCCCCACCCTTTTCAGCTTTATCTGTGTGGTCTTCATGACTAAATCCTCCTTAAAAGGGGTCTTCATGACTGTGGTGGGGAAAGCAGGGTTTGTTTCTGTCAGGGACCTGCAAGGTCGTTAATGCTCAGTTAGTCCAGCTGGGATCAGAGCTGGATCAGTGGGAGGAGGGCGGAGAACATCTCCGAGCCCAGGCTGAGTGATTTGAGACTGCAGAATAACAGTAACTATTCCTTTACTATTGTGTCAGCATGTCCTTATATTGTGTGCCTCAACATTTATGTATAGCACAGTTTAATTTTTTTTGTCTTGAAAATCCAGTTCATTGCAAGTATAATGTAGTGTCTGCCAGTTCTGATGGTTCTTTCTTTCTCTCCCAGAGGTAGGACTAAACTTTGACTTGACTTGTGTATATGAACAAGCCAGAAAAGCCGAACACAAACCCACGATGTTTCAAGAGTGCATGAATAAAGATGTTGTCCTAGTTCTTGCTCCCATGGAAAAATTGTGAAGAAGCTGTTCTGTGGGCCTTTCAGTTGGGGACGAGTTAGCAGGATGTGGCCAAAAGGGCAGGGAATGTTTATGCATTCATGCAAGTCAAGCCACAGCCCATCTAGATAACATCTCCCTTCCTTGATGCAGGTATCCTAGTCCTGCCCTAAAAAAAGCAGGAGCCTGTCTTGTGCAAGCTTCCTGCAGGTTATGCACAGCTGGAATGCAAGAACATTGCAGGCTACAAAAGATCATGTCTAGGCATCTTTCTTTTGGAGTCTCAAGAACGGTGGGAATTGCGTTTTTTTTTTCCTGTGGTAAACTAGATTTTTGTCATTCCTGCGAAATTTGTAGAATTGAAGTAGTGTGTAAAAAAAAAATAATAATATTCTGCTGAAATAATGGCTGTGCTCTAAAGTATCTGCAGCAAATCGATGGGTGGCAGCAGTCATAGAAGGCTCTATTGGAACTTCTTTTTCACCTAAAGTCCATGCACCCAACTGGTAATTAAAACTCTTCAATTTAGTGGTTAAGTAGCTGGGTGTTTAATTAGGGACTCTGATAGACTGGTCTCTGAAAGCTCAATGTTATCCTTTCTATGTCTTTTCAAGATGTTTAATGTACAGTATCATGGTTTTATTGGAAGTGGAATTTTTCCGTTTAAATGTCACTTGGAGCTCTCTGCTCGGACAGAGCTTTTTTTCCTGCCTGTCCCGTGTGGGGCAGAGCCCGGAGCGTGCTCGGAGCAGGGCAGCCCTCGGAGCAGGGCAGCCCTCGGAGCAGGGCAGCCCTCGGAGCCATCGCAGCACTGCTGCCGGGTTTGCCAGGGATGGTGCAGACCAACATTCTGAAATACAAAGGGATAATAAATTGACACATTTTTAGGACATTAATCACCCATTGAGAATTGCTGGTTTTCTCCATTTATCTTGTAACTTGCTTAAAAAGTCTGTAGTCCATTGCTATAATATTTGTCTAAAGATGCTCTTGCTGATGAGACTATTGTAGGAAGGGAAGACTCTGTACCCTGTAGTGTGTTTGATCAAAGATGCTGATGTTTTATTCATCCACATCCTTTCTTCTTGAGTTTTGTGTTCCATCTGTGCAAATAACCCTGTGAATTGGGAATAAAATGTACAAGTTTTGACTATAACTTGAGAGCACCTTCTGACTTAATTAATTAGTCTGTGGGAGATGGAGCCCCAGTGTCGCCAGGTTCTGGTTCTGTGAGGAATGTTAATTAGTGTTAATTTTCAAGCCCTGTGTTCCCAAACCTCTGGAAGGGCATGAAGGAAAAAGGCTGCAGTTAAGAAACCTTCTTTGTGAAGGGAGCTGCCAAAATGATGTCATCCCACTTTCCCATTTCCATCTGAAAACAAATAGATGCTTTTAGGGGGTTAAAAAAAAAAAAAGTTTATTTAAATTTTTTTGTTTCCAATTTGTACAAACACCATTGGTAATTGACAATTTGAAATGAAGAACAGATAATTAACTGGGATACAGCTCAGACCCTGGTGATGGTCCAGGTCACAACACAGGTTTAGAGACTGCCAATTCCATCTGATTGGGAGCAATAATTTGTAAACATTCAGCTGCCACTGTGTTTGGAATGTACAGAAAGACACCTCAGAAAACATTTCACAATCTGCCAAAGTCCCTTTCAAATTAAAGCACTTTTTTTGGTAACTCCTGTATTTTGAAAGAACCCTGGATGATCCTGTTCTCACAGTTCAGCTGTTCCTGCTGCAGGATCAGCTGGAATGTGACAGCACAGGAGCTGCTGCTGAAGGATTTGAGCAAATACTGGGAGAAACTGATGTCTTGCAGAGCATTGATGCATTTCCAAAACACAAAATGGTTACAATCCTTCGGTTTTATCAAGCACCCAAACCCAGGCATTTGCATTTCTTACTGAACGCTTGATTTGGAACATATCAGTGTTTTTTCATCACTGAACACACACCTCTCCTCCACATTCTCAACAGGAGGAGCTGAAACTTCATCAGTTCTATTTTTATTTTTTTTAAGTTTTTTTTTATTTTATTTAAAAAATCTAAATAAGCCTCTTTTGCACTGATTTAACCTTAAAAAATGAGCTCACAACGAAGTACAACGTGCATATTCACTGCATGTGAAGTGCAAGGGCACAGCCACAAATGTCTTTTTTTTTTTTTTTTTTTAAACAAAATAACATTTTTTTTTTTAAACTAGGCCATGTACTCAACATGGTCATCTTACATTCAGCAGTTTTGTACTAAAAATACTTCTGTGCAGGAAAGCCCAGCATAAATTTACATATGCTACAATGTTTTACATGTATTTACATGGCTCTGTCTTCCCTGTGAAAACACTGAATACCTGCCCCAAACTACTGTTAATTATTAGAAGGGAACCAATTTAAGACCAGTCTAAGGAACTACCTCACCTTTTATCATTATAAAAACTGATAGAAAAATGTGGTTTCGAACTCCTCAGTGCAGTGGGCATCCAAGGGATTTTTGGGGAGTTTTTTGGCAGTCACCTGGCAATGCAAAGTCTTTAGTTGGCACTCTGACTCGTGGAGATTCCCGGGAAGCACTGCTGGAGCTGGAGAGAGGCATTACAGATCTGCCTGGACTTCTTCCACCCCTTCAGGACGTTCTAGATTAGAGTCATGGGCTTGAAATGCTCATCCCCCACTCCAGGAGTGCCACCAAAGCTCACAGGTACAGGTAAGAGAATCATCTGTGCTTCACCTTGTGCCCAGGGGGAGGTTTCTGCTCAGCAAATCCACAGAATGTTTGTTTAGCACAATTTTACACCAGTCTGAAAAGCAGCAAATAACCTGACTAAAGCTTTCAGTGCAGTTTTGTTTTTTTTTTTTCCAGTTCATGCTGCATTAAGTTAGGTAAGAGCTGGTTTTCTAACGATTCAAATCACAATTTTCCAATTCTGGGAGACAGTCCCATTTCCTCTTACAATAAATACAATAAACAGTGACTGTTCAGGATTTGATTTGATTGGTTTTTAGAGAAAAATACTTATTTCACAGTGACGTGAACACAGCACTGAACTTTTGAGGTAAAACATGAGGGGAATGTAAACTTCCACCCCTCTTCCAAGTGACTAACTACATGCAGCAAGAACACCTGGCTCCACACACCTGTGCAGCTGGAGTTAGGAATAACAATGCTCAGATTCGAAACCCTGTCAATTTAAATCACTTCTGAAAAATAAGGAAAAGTTACATCTCAAGCCTGGACTTTTAGTAATGTTTTCAGCTGAAATGTCATAATTTCTTTGTCAGAAGGTTTAAAAGAAACAGGTACCCAGTGGCTCGGAGGCTTAGGAAGAACACTTGGGGAGGGTGGCTCGCTGAACTTGGCTCCAGCATAGTTCTGGTTGCTCTGGGGGGTGAACAACAGGTTGTGATTGTTGGGATTGTTGGGGAAGGGAACGTTGCTCTTGCCCCCTTTCTGCATGGCCTGCCATGCCCCAGGGGATGAGCTGCCTCCACGTCCTCTTTCCTTCTTCATGTAGGTCTTCATCTGCGAGTTCTGCTCTTTGTTCTTCTGCCTGTTTTTAAGTTGTTGATGGCTCTTGGTGGTATTTCTAGACTGGGGAACTGGAATGTTGTATCTTTCTCCACCACCCATCTTCAACTTAAATGTCACCTGTAAAAACAGGGAGAAAAGTCAGGTGAGTTTTTATTGCTCTTTCTTTTAAGCAGAAGATATTTCACAGAATATTCAGATTCTAAGCAAGGGGACACAAATCAGCCTAACCAAAACTTGTATCAATTCTGAGTAGTGGTTTTTACTTCTTTACTGGATGCCACTTGAGTAATAAAAGGTGTTACTGCTGAGTGCTGGAGAAATTTAAACCAAGCTTGTTACACCTAAAGATAGGGCAAAGTTTGCACTGAGAAAGCCACTCCCTCCAGGCTTCCTGGTAAGTGCAAGAATTACTCTGATAAACCCAAAGTGAACTGGAAACCATCTCCAGATTGTAACTGAACTGCCAGACACCATCACACGGTGCTTGGCACCTTTCTGCTGACATTCCTGCAGTAATTTCCCCTCTCCCACCTCCATTTACCTCTCAGTTGTCTTCTCAGATTCCACACCCTCCAACTCTTGCCCCCTTTCTTGCTTCCAAGCCTGAAAGAACAGGTGCTGCCTTGTGCTGGACTCCTTCCTTTGGCTGGGAATAGAAGTTTTCATGGGCTGATGTGCTGTCTTCAGCCAGGGAGCCGAGCCCAACATCGGATTCTCGGCACAGAAGCTCCAAGGGAGAAGTCCCACTGCAGAAAAGAGAAGAATATTTGACGTCAGAGTAAGGAAACAATTGTTTCGATATGGGGGGGGGGAAGCAGCAAATTCAGAGTCAGCTGTGTCTCTTGCTAAAAATGACAACATGCTACAAACCAACCCCCACCCAAAAAGACAAGGCAGTATTTGTCTTACTCTGCTTATACAAACTTCAGCATCATACTTCGCATTTCACCAGTAACAGCCTTTTTATTATGCTCTCTCACTCTCTGTGTCTTAAGAAGCATTTCAATAGGCAATGAAGAACCTTATCTTTTTTTTTTTTTTTTTTAAATATGGAAAAAGTAAAATTCTTTGGGATTAACTTTAGGGAAACGAGCTCAACGGATCACTTGAGCACAAAGAAACCCCTCCCTGTAAACTGCCCCTGCAGAACGCACCCACCTAACTGGGACCTGCCCCCAATGTCCCAACACTTCCCGTGACACCCCCTGCACTCCCCAAGCATCACAGAGCTCCATTTCTCATCTTTCAGCTGCTTTTTTTTTCACCTTCGTTACCCAAGTAATTCCTTATTAACTCTTACACTAACTTCCTGTTTAGCCCATGGCTCGTACTTTCCTGTAATCTCTAAGACTTTAATGTCGAGTCACTCCAATCTCTTCACCTCCTGTAAATCTCCAAACTCATCAACCCCCAGCCCATCCCTCCCTCAGCTCCAGAGGAGCCGCCCACCTCCATTTCTTTCGCCTTGTTTGGACTCAAACCAAAGGAATATAACCAGCCTCAGCCCAGCTGCTGCTGCTCCCACGAACCGGCGCTTCTTCCCTTCGGAACTTTCTCCTCTCCCCGAGCCCGCGAGGAGCCGGGACCCCCCGTCCCCACCGCCCCACAACGGAGCACAACATGGCGGCGGCCGCGCCCGGCCCTTCCCGCACCGCTCCGCCCTTACCGACTTCAGTCCGCTCCGTTCGCCCGCAAGCAGAGACAACACACACGGGCCACTCGGAACCGACCTCTTGCTGCTCCGCCGTCAATCTCCAACCCCCCCCACCCTCAGAGCTCACTCCACCCTACGCTGCCCCTCTCGCTCCTTCACAAAATGGCGGCCGCGTCCTGCGCGGTTTAACACCCTCACCCTCCTCCCCCCTCGCTGCTCCCCGCGCCTTCAGCCAATAGGAGCTCGCAGCTCTCTCGCTCCGCCAATGGGCGCCAAGCTCCGCCTGTTGCTAGGCGGGGCCGGGGCAGAGCGGCCGCGGCGCGCGGGCGGGCGGGGCCGCCATTTGAATCCCCTCACGAAGGGCAGCGCGGGAGCGGCTGTGGGGCTTTGTCCCACCCGGCCCGACCCCTTCGCCGGGTACCGCCCGAGGGTCCCCGGCCTCCCCTTCACAGCCCTCGGGCTCCGCTCCACAGCCCCGGGATACACTGCCAGCAACCCCCTCCGCTCAGCCCCGCTCGGGAATTAGCACAACAAAAGGTTGTGGGACGCCCGCGCCAGCTGCCGCTTGGGGCTTCAATGATGTAAAATAATTCACACACACGAAAAAAAAAAAAAAAGGAAAAACGCACAAAAACACACACACACAACCCGCGGCTGTGCGAGGGGATTCAGCGAACAAAGAGTAAAATCTGGCCCCTCAGAGATCCCGCAGCGCTCTGGTGTCAGAGGGTTCACTCAGCCAATTCCACACACCTGCGCTTAGTTAAACTATTTAATGTTTAAATTTAAAGTATTAAAAATAGCGTAGAGGGATTTTTTATTTCATGTCAAAATACAGGGAAAAGCTTCCGCAGGTTTAAACTGCTGTTGTGGGAACGCAAAGCCCCTGGCAGCGGCTGCAGTTCGTGTTTATATTCACATCCTGTTACTTATCCTCAAAATATAATTTTACACCCATACCCACAAGATTTGGCCTTTACAATTATAGGCTGAACAAAAATTAAATATATGTTAAAAGTCTGCAGGTTTAAGAGTGCTCCCTGCCCACTGCTGTGGGGCCAATTGAGCACTGTACACCACATTAAGGGCCAAAAAAAAAGGAATTTCCAAAGAAAATGGAAAAGAACTAACTCAGTTCCAACACCACCAGATCAAAGCAGCAATTAAAACCAACACACGAACATTCAGATTTTTTTATTTTGAGGTACAGACAGACCCCTTGGGTTCCTTGAGTTATCCTGCATTTTTAGCTACAGAATGGAAAAAAACCTACTCTTTCCTCTTTTATCCCTAAAACATCTAAACCAAAAATGTTTCCTTACTGATCAGCACCTGGTGTTATGGGGCTGTGACCCACCCCAGGGTCTTTAGGCACTACCAGGATAAGGTAAAGAAGTTTGTATTTGTTATACAGTTATTAAAAAAACTGCATAACATGTTTTAATACATGAGATGTGTTGACATACCCAAGCCCTGACCTTTGTTCATATTCTTTATCGTATGTTTGCACAAACCAAGCTAAATTACTTTGTTTTCCTCCCTTTGCTTTGGATTTTTTGGCACAATGTTATGGCTGAGATTCTTGTAGCAGCTTTCATTTTAGACAGAAGACAACAATATCTGTTGTAACCAAACCCTTAAGCCTTGAAATTCCACTGATTATCTCAAGCAACTCTCCTATAATGCACATCAGCAGATTTTTTTGCTTTGGTTCTATCTTTAGTTTATTTCTGCTGAAACAATCTCATCTCAGTGTGTAGATGTTTTCAAGTCAGGACATGTCACTGGGATTAAGAAACAGTATTTTACAGGCTGCAAACATGCTCCCTTGTCCAAGGAGCAGAACATCCGTGTGCTTTTCAATCCAGATCAAGGATGACACAAGGTCTGGCAGTTTTTCCTCACTATCTTTGCAAATTCAAAAAACATCTCGTCTTTCAGAACTGGTTTCAGGGTCGGGCTGACACATTTAGCCTGACAGGAGCAGGAAATGTCAGGGATAAACCAATGCTGTACTTGTGCAGGGACTGTTCTGCTGAAACACGCTGGGAACCCGGTGACTGCAGTAAATTGTGTCGTTCAGAGTTCAAAAATACACAAAGGGTATTTTTTAAATCAAAAGGACGGGCAGTCCAGAATATCCCGAACACCACAATGCCCAAATTGCAAAGTCACCCATGTTTTACACTTCAGCTGTTGAAGCCTTGGGCTGGTTTTCAATCTTGCAACGGAAGAAAAGGAGATATTCCCAGAGCCATGGTAACCCTGATAGGGACAGAAGCTCTCAAATTCCTGCCGTGTCCTGAAGACACAGCACAGACTGAATCCAGGCTTCAGTCCCCCTTATCATCAAAATCTGAGATTCCTTCAAAAGAAGCTACTTCGCTCCTGCAAACAACTATTTTTAACCCCTCTATTTTTTCCAAAGGCCTCAACATAAGACTTCTTGCTCCAAAGCTTGTGGCACTACATTCCCCTCAGGTACTCACAGGTAGTCTGAGGTATTTTAGCTGCCTCCAGGACCATGTTGTGCCCACCCTTCATGCCCACACAGCCCTCCAGCTGCCACAGACCAAGCTCCAGAGCCAGGGCAGTGCTTCCAAACCCGACTGTGCTGTGCCACGTGGGGACACGCACTCTGTGACCTCAGCTCCACTACCTCCTCTCACAACATGGACATGGGTTTTCTATTGTGCAAGTGTCTGCTCTGTCAGGATTATTCTGCTTCCTCATGTAATCCAAGGCTTGCTGCGACGAATACAGACTTTCTTCATGTTCCCAGGGAGCCAGTTTCTGCATTACCCAAATCCTCCTCATCTCCCCACTGTAGTTTTGCTGCCACGGTGACAACAATTCAAGCTTTTCCCTGGACACTGCTATTTTTCACTCAGCATCTCCGTTCCCTCTCACAGCAAATGTTGATCCAGCCCAGGGAAGCAGCTCCATCTGTGCTGGCACTGCCACAACCAGCACTTCGAACCGAAGTTCCAGTGAAGACAAAGTCCCTGGAGCTTCATTAGCCCCAAACTGAGCCGCTTCCAGCTGTGGCTGGGATGGGTCTCACCACGCCGGAGCATCTACACGTTCATGTGTTTGTGGAATGCCAAAACTCCCGCTGGAGGGTTTCAGTGGAATTACCCGTGGTGGATCCTGCAGGAAGTCAGCAGCACGGATGAATCATTTGTTAAGTTAACAGTGAACCGTTGCCTCAGTTCTGTTTTACAGTGACAAGTTTCCGGTACTACGTCACTTTTAGTAAGCCCAAGGTGTTTACTTTGTACAGCTATCAGAGCCCCATGACACACTTGAAACTAGTCAGACGTTTCCATCTGAGTCAAACATTAAGCAGGGTATCAATCTATCCAAGTTTCTTCGTGTGAGAAATGTGCTGAGTTTGTATTTTCTTGAAAATCTGCACGAGATCATTGAGTATACAGTAATGTTTAGAATATCCTTTATTCTGTCAGGCAGAGGACTCCTGTTCCTCCGTCAAATAAGGCTCAGGAAATCCACAGCAACGATCTACAGGAACTGGGTGGATATTTGAATCTCTGCAGAGTAAATAGAGAAGAGGAACAAGAACCCCAACAATGCAATAAAATTACAAACTTTAATTGTTTAAAGCTCCTCATAAGAGCATTAAATAAAACAAAAGCAGGAGACTTAATGATATTTTCTATGTATCTGTAGATATGAATTAAGTCAGTGTCCACCAGTACCTGGGATACATCAGTTCCAGAAAATGACATCTGAACTCCATAAATAAAAGCACCTCCAGGCACAACTCCCAAGTCACACCCTGTGTGTTTTCTGTCTCAACAGCTCCCATTGAAACTCCACCAGCCCTGAGTCACAGAACCCTGCAGGACCCTTCAGCCCCTTTAAATCAATACACCTGGTTCACATCCTGTCAGCAGGGAAAACATTGCCACCCTCAACCCTCCTCCTACAGGGCAGCAGAAGAGTTTCTGCAGCAGGAACAGCTCACCTGGGGCACAGGAAGACCCCTTGGACAGGCCCTGTTTGCTCCCAGGAGCAGAATAAGTCTGGGGTTATTTTTTCTGAGCATTTCCTCTAAGAGTGCAATATAAAGTCACTCACCTGGCTCTGAGTCACACCTTATCAAGGTGAGCAGTGCCTCCACTCCCTGCTGCCCTGTCTGGGCCACCCAGTTTTCAAATTCAGCTTCAGCAAACACAACAGTCAGAGAAATACAAGCAAGTCCTCCCACAAGGCATAGACACCCTTCCTGCCAGGGCTGGTGTCTGAGTGTCCCATCACATGAGCTGTGTCCCAACACAGCCCTGGGGTGTTCCCTCTGCTCTGCAGACAGAGACACCACTACTGAGCAACACCAAGCTCACAGTCCCTTTTCCCCAGTGCCTGCACAGCATTTCCTTGACCCTTTCCCCCAACACGCTGCAGGACCAGAGATGGCAGCTCACCAGACACAGCCCCAGCCCCTCCTGCACCCCAGGAAGATGGGCACCCAACAGCCAGACACCTCTGCAGCCAGGGCTACTACCTGTGCGAGGCCCACAAGGAAAGCATCCCTTCCCAAGGCCGTCTGCCCACTTGCCAGTTCTGCTCAGCCTTGGGAGGATCCAGTTCAGCTCCTGGCAGCAAGGCCAGGAATGCAAAGTGCTGCCAAGACTGCCCCAAAGAGCTCAGCAAACCCCTGCACCACTGCCTGTGCAACAGCTCAGTCACACCTGAATGTGCTTCTGGCTTAAATGCCATAAAACCAGGTACACTGAATTCAGGTAACGTCACCCAGCTGAGCCAGAGGCCACTGAAAGCCAATCCCCTCCCCAATTTCTGGTGTTCCTTCAGTTCCCAGCAGTTATGATTTGGCTGTGCTTCTGCTTGGGGCCAGCAGATAAAAAAAGGCAAAAGCAGAATGGGAGGGTAAAGCTGATCCCTGACCCCAGATGTTGACCCTGAGTGTTCCCAAAGCAGGGCTATTCCCACCTGGATTAGCTGCAACTGATGCCAAGGGGAAAAAAACCAAGCTAAATAAAAAGCCCTTACATTACAAGTCATCTTTAATGATTTTCCTTTACCCTGGCAGGACAATTTTTACCATAAATGAGACTCAAAATACAAACTTTTAACTCTGCTGCCATAATAATGTTTCTTTCCTGTAACACAGACTGCTGTGACACAACAGTTCTGCCTGCAGACAGAGGAAACTTGGGTCCATATTTCACAGAATCCTGCTAGATGTGAAGCTGTGTCAGAGCAGGGAATGGTTTGGGGCTGAGAGCTGCTTTTTGTACTCAGGAATAGTATAAAGCATCTTCCTGTTTCTCACTTGTTCCTTACGCTCTCGTAGTTGTTCCTGCAAAGGAAAATTTGTCAGTTTGTGGGAAGTGAAATGGAAGCCCTTATTTTTTGAGACCGAGCTGATAACCCACCTCTTCTCCTCCACTTACACAACAGCATGAGAGGCCTTTCACTGTTATTGTGGTTTCCACACACGAGATCCAGAGAGGGGCTTCCAAACCCGGCCAGCCCTGAGCAGCATCTAAAGGGTCAGGCAGATCCCTGCAGTGTCCAAGCGCCCTGGCGAGCTGGGAATCCCCTGTTCCCGGCCAGGGGCCGAGGGGAAGCGCTGGGTTCCCAATTCTGCCTCTTTTCTCAAGCCTTCACACGCCGATGCCCCGCTGCAGGTTTCCCTGGAGAGGGCAGCCGAGCATCGCTGACCGCCCGAGCTCCGGCTGCCGGGAACCCCCCCGGGCCACAAATAACGGCAGAGGGGAAAGAGGCACAGCAGGATTCGGAGAGCACGAGATGTAACTGCTGTTCAAAACCATCCCAGAATGGGGGAACTGGGATCCAAGCAGGAGGGAAGGCTGAGCTCCCGCCTGGAGAAGGCAGGTTGCTGGTGCTGAGAAGGGGCTGTGGGCTGGCTCTGTAGGGTGGCAGAGCAGGGTAAAGTGTGTCCAGGGGCCAAGGATCACGTCTTTGCTTTGCATCCTGCACTGTGTGTGCTCCCCACTGCAGCTTGGATGGTCTGTACACAACCATATGTGGCAAATTCCTCTGGGATTTGGGGCAAACTTGCCTCCACCCACCGACACAGCGACACTGTCCCTGCTGTCACCCAGCAGCTGTCCCTGCTTTCCAGCAGCACCAGCACAACCTGCCCACACCCAGCTCCAGGCAGCTGCTGCCCAGCCAAGGGGGGGAAGTGGTTATGGGAGGAAGGATGGCTGAGAGCAGGTAGAGCAGTGACTGCAGGCTCTGCAGCCCTGGGTCCATCCTCACCACAGGATTGTGTCACTGAAGACCTTTCCTTCCTCTTGCAAGAGAGAAAATCACCTCATTCCTCTGGCACTAGCTGAGTGTGTGCACAAAGCAGGGCCTTCCCCACTTTGGGGGGCACAGAGAGGTGAGGTTTGTGCTGTTAATGGGGCTGAAAGACAGTAGATTTCTGAGCTTGCCCTTAAACCTGCCCTGAAACAGCCAGGTATATGCAGACTTTTCCATGTCTGCCTCCTAGGCCTTTTCCTCTCCCTCCTCTTCCACTTCCCCAGAGAAATCAGAAGAGCCCCTTGACTGTCTCTTGCCTCAAACGCTGCAGGTACATGGAAGAATCAGATGGAGTGAGAGAATTATTTCAGCAAGCCAGGAGCGCTCGAGCGGTTGTGAGATGTGGCAGTAGCAGGCAGAAGAACACAACACCCAAGAGGGGAAGTGGGGAAGGAAAGAAAACCCGACACACATTCACAGAAAGAGCAAGAAAGCAGAGGGAGGACTCGCACTGATGGTTTTCCAGCCCGGGGGAATAAACCAGAGTGGTACAAGAAAGCCAACTGAAAGCAGAAGTGCGTGAGAGGAGAGGGAAGCAGCCTCTCCTCTCACAGCTGCACGGGCTGCCCTGGGAGCCAGAGGGATGGGAAGCCCCCGAGCAGCCGCGGGGAGGTGAGTGGTTTGCCTTTGCTGCCCCACAGCATCCGGCAGGGTCCTTTTTCTCACATCATCCCCGAGAGCCCGCGCAGGCTGGGGAGGCTCCGCGGCACAGAGAGATTCCTGGGGCTGCTCGGGATGAGCTGCGGCGTGTGGCAAAGGGGGGGAAATTGGTTTTTAGGACGAATTCTTTCTTAAGGAGAGGATGAAAGGTAAGTGCTTAATAGCAGGCTGTGGGGTAAGTCTTTACAGCTGATTTTTGGAAATATTAACGTTGGATCAGTTCATTAGGAACTATGGGGACGGGACGATGGGGAATGGCTTCATGCTGACAGGTTTAGACAGGATATTGGGAAGAAATCCTTCCCTGGGAGGGTGGGGAGGCCCTGGCACAGGTTGCCCAGAGAAGCTGTGGCTGCCCCATCCCTGGAAGTGTCCAAGGCCAGGCTGGAGGGGACTTGGAGCAACCTGGGCTGGTGGAAGGTGTCCCTGCCCATGGCAGGGGGTGGCACTGGATGAGCTTTAAGGTCCCTTCCAACCCAACCATTCCATGATTCTGTGTGTCACAGGTATTTCCAAAAGTCTCACAGGGAGGAGTGTGATGCTGAGCTCAGTGTTTACTCTGACTCTGTGCGTGGTGGTTTTGGTGGAGTGAGGGCAGCTCCGTTTTCCCCTGTTTTGTACCCAAACTGGCCCTCACAGCTGCTCTGCACCCACCCCATCCTGGGCTTCAAACACTGTCCCCCCCAGGCAGTCACACGTGGGCAGAGCTGGACTCTGGAAAGAAATAAAGCAAATGATCTTCAGTGTGACATTTGTGCCAGACAGGTCCTACAGCAGGGAGGGAATTCCACTCCCCAGTATTTGATGTGGTCAGAGGGACAGGCTGGGATGAACAGCTATTTCCAAAATAATGGAAAAACTTCTGCGACTAAAACAAGAAATCACAGATAAACCAAAATATTTGTAAAGCAGAAGGTATTTTGCTTTTTCAGCAAGTGAAATATCCAAGCATTTATGACAATTTTTGCAAAAATCATATTAGGGGATCATTTAAGACATTTTATTTTATCATAACGATACATCTCTCTGAAATTCTGAACATGAAATATTCAAGGCTTTCAGAGTGCTGCAGGCACAATGCACTGGCTGATTGCAGCAGGAAAACTTAATTTTACATTATCTAAGCAACTGGTATGTAACTTATTAATCACCAGGATGCTGTGATGGCTCTGTAAATGCAGGAGTGGAAGCAGGAATCGTGCTGCTGCATGAGAAGCACTGCAAGTCTGACAGCTGGAATCAATCCCAGCAATGCACTGAGAAGGAAAAGGACTTTTTCATTTGTAAATTTAATTTCCCCCAAAGCCAGTGGAGTTATTAGGCTGGAGTGAGTGGGCTCACAGCAGATCTAATGGAGTGGGAGGTTTCTTTGCTGCTCTGGGCAAAGTTTGCAGTCACTGGGGCTGTATCAGGAATATGTTGCATTCCCAAATGTCATTCCTGGATTCTGTTCCTAATAACTGGGCTCCTCATTTATTTGGGGTGTTGTTTCCTGGGGCTCTGCTGTTGGTGCTGGCACTGTCTGGGGGGGGTTCTCCATTGCAAGGGTGCTTTGTTTTGGCAAAATATTCCCCCCCCAGGAGATCCTGCTGGCAGGAGACACTGTGCCAGACAGAGTTATTCCTGTGCAGAAACCCAGGGAATCCACATTTGGCTCCTTCCAGGGCACCAGCCCCTCTGTGCCACAGCTCCTGAAGTGAAAGGAGGGTGAGAAGCCACTTTGCTCTTTGTTGCTGAGCTGAGCTGACAGCTGGGACTCCCTGGGCTCCTTGGGCTGGTTGCAGGGCTGGAATTCCCAGGGAGGTGGAGATGCTGCCCCTGGAAAGGGGTTTTCCACCCTGGATGTGGGATTTGCCTGGTGAAGGATGCTGCAGATCAGCTCTCCCCAGATACAGGCTGGAGTGTTTCCCAGGAGCTGAGCTGTGCAGGAGGCAGGGGGCATGAACAAAGGAGCTCATCTGGTGAGAGGGAAATGTCCCCTGGGCATGAAAAAGCAGCTTTTTGTCCAAAAAAAAGCAAACAAAAAAGGGGGACAGGCAGTGCAGGAGTTATTTACCACTATAACCAAATTCTCTCCCCAAGCAATGTCAGGGATGGCATTTTGCTGCCTTCAGTCTCTTGCCCAGTGTTCAGCAGTTTTCAAGCTCCTAAGAAAGTTAGCTGGATATTGCACAACTTCAGATTAGAGGATTTATGATGGCCCTGGGAATGCTGGCTGCAGGTAAGGGATGCCAAGGTGATGCTGGAGTCTGCTCAATTAAGGGATGTCTTGATCTGGATGCTGGAGTTTGACTGGGGAGGTTTGGATACTCGAGGCAGTTGTTACCCTGGTGGTCCCTGGTGAGCCCTGTGATATGAAAAGTCCATCTGTCTGCTAAAATCCACCTCTCTCTGGAGGGAGGGATGTTGTCAGGTTTAATAACAGCAGTTGGTAATTCCTGCTGCCCGTGTCGTGTTCCTGTGAAGAGCTGCAGGAAACGAGAGCTCTGAGATCTGAGTGCAGCATCCCCAGTCCTGTTACCCCATGCCAGGGCCTGATGTAAGAGGAGAGAGACTTGCTGCAACGCTGAGCCACATGTCAGCCAAAGTCCAGGACTCCTCCAGCCTGACATGCCAAGAAATCCAGTTCAGGATAGACCTGCTCTGCCTGTAACACGCACCAAACGTCCTGGAGCAGCCAATATTCCAGCCCCACAGGCAGCAGGAGTGGAGTGTGGGGCTCAGGCTCTTCTCCAAGACCTCCTGGGCAGCATGTCAAGTACTGAGAAGCTCGAGGGTATTTTGCAACTGCTGCAAACAACAGAACCGGGGATGAGTGTCAGGGAGATCAGTGGGGAAGGAAGTCACGGGGTCAGGTATAAAATACGTGTCAGATGTTGTGGATGGAGGCTTGTTGGTCAGTGCTGGCTGTTGTCACCTCTACAAACAGCTGCTGCCTTTGCTGGATTTCCCAAAACAGGCAGAGAAACCACGGGTGGTGGATTACAGGTGGCTGGAGCCCCCAGCCCAGCAGCTCAGCCCCTGTCCTGCTCCCCAGGGAGCTGTGGCTGTCACAGTCCCGGCTGTGCCTCACGTGTTTGGCACATTGCCCCTTTCAAAAAAGAGCTGAGGGGAAGGAGAGATAGTGACTTGTTTGTTCTGGGGAAAAGGTAATGCTGTCAGGTCAGTGCTCTCCTCCAGCAGTGGGAACTCATGGTCCCATTGCCTGGATAAAGAATCCTGGACATTCAAAGCCAGGCAGATGCTCTCTAGAATGGAGTCCTGTCCTGTGGGACTTTCCAGCAGATGCTTGGCACTTGGAACACATCATCTTGCTGTAAATCAGGCAGGTTTAGTGTATCCCAGAGCTGCCTCTTCACCTGCTCTCTGTAGCCTTTGTTCCCTGTAACCTGGGGCAGCACAACTGAGCCCTCAGTGGAAGTGCACTTGGTTTAAACACCAGTGTAACCCACAGCAAGGATGGGAGAAAACAACCTGAAGGACAAGCCCCTCAGTGTGACGAAGATGAAAGGGGTTAAATGCATCGAGCTGCAGAAGTGGAGAGAAAAACCCAACTCTGCTGCCACAGAGTGCCCTGAGCAGTGAATCCTGGAGGGCTGGTGAGAACTGGCCCAGGATCTGTGCAATTCCCAGTGTTGCTGCTTCCCTCTTGTGGTGAGGAACCAGGACGGGAATGGATGTGGTGCAGACGTGGTACCCGTGGGCTGTGACAGATGGGGCTCAGCTACATCACCAGACAAAGCCTGGATCTCTGCTGGGAAAGGGTGGAAGTTTGCTCCAGCATTTGGGCTGTGGGCCTGAAAATAGGTCCCCATGGGCTATTTTCCTTTTGCTCGCTTCCCTCTAAAGGGGGGGATGTGTCTGGATTGAATTTATTGCCTGTTGTGTAAGTCCTCTTCCCCTCTACCTTTTTCAGAGCATCTGAGGAAGAGCAGAAGGAAGCAGGAAGGCTCTCTGTGAGCTCCTAGCTCCAGTTAACAACCATGGATATTTGTAAGACACCTGAAAACGCCTCCAAGTGCAGCGGGAGCACCATGGAGTGCTTCATGGTGCTCAGCACACAGGCACAGAAGATAAGCATTGCCACCCTGTGCTGCCTCTTTGGGACACTGTGTGTTTTCGAGAACTCCTTGGTGCTCTACTTGATCTTCTCTTCCCCCAGGACCAGGAAAAAGCCTTCCTACATCTTCATCAGCAGCCTGGCCCTTGCTGACATCCTGGCCAGCATCACCTTTGTCTGCAGCTTTGTGAACTTCCACGTGTTCAACGGAACTGGTTTCTCCAAGGAGGCGTTCCTGCTGCAGCTGGGAGGGGTGAACACCTCCTTCTCTGCCTCCCTCAGCAGCCTGCTGCTCACAGCCCTGGACCGCTACGTCTCCATCAGCCGGCCCTCCGAGTACAAGCTCCTGATGACGAGGAGAAGAGCCTGGATAGCCCTGGGAGTGCTCTGGGCCACCTGCGCCGCCGTGGCTTCCCTGCCCCTCCTGGGCTGGAACTGCTGCACGCTGGACTCCTCCTGCTCCGAGCTGTTCCCCTTCGTGGACGACAACTACCTGTCGGGCTGGGTGTGCCTCACCCTGCTCCTGCTGGGCTGCATCGTCTACGCCTACGCCCACGTGCTGTGGAGGGCCCGCCAGCACGTGGCCTACATGGAGCAGCACCAGGCACAGGCCGGGAAGCAGAGCACCCGCATGAGGATGGACGTGAGGCTGGCCAAGACCCTGGTCATGGTGCTGGCTGTCCTCGTGCTCTGCTGGTCCCCCGTCCTCGTGCTCATGATCTACAGCGTCTTCTCCAGGCTGAGCGACCGCCTGCGCAAGGTGTTCGCCTTCTGCAGCACCCTCTGCCTGCTCAACTCCATGGTGAACCCCGTCATTTACGCCCTGCGGAGCAAGGAGCTGAATTCCTCCCTGAGGAGGGTGTTTTCTCACTTCAGGAGGCAGCTGAAGGCCCCTGAGGAGAGCCCGGAGGCCGAGAGCACCCACAGGTCCTCCGTGGTAGAGACCGTCTGCGAGGAGGCGCACGTGACGTAGGGAGGCATCCGTGGGAGACCCGTGAACTCAGGCTGGCAGAAACAGCCTGGATCACTTTCCTGTTTCTTTTCTCTTCTGATGGAGGACCTGGGAGATGAGGATCAGCTGCCTGCCATGGAGACAGCTCCCACTGATATTGTCCTTCAATGCTGGGACATGAAGCGCACGGACTTTGCCCTCAGGCACGTGGTGGGATTGTTGGGGTGTCCTGTGCAGGAGCTGGACTTGATGATCCTTGTTGGTCCCTTCCAACCCAGAATATTCCATGATTCTGTGATTCTACCACCTCCTGCCAGGGGAGGTTCAGGTTGGACATCAGGAGGAATTTCTTCACTGGAAGGGTTAAACACTGGAAGGGGCTGCCCAGGGAGGTGGTGGAGTCTCCATCCCTGGACGTGGCCAAGGAACACTGGACGTGGCACTCAGTGCTCTGGGCTGGGTGACGAGGTGGGGATTGGTCAAAGATTGGACTCAGTGATCTTGGAAGTCTTTTCCCATCTAAATGATTCTGTGATTCTATAACTTACACAGGCAGCCAGTCCCCAGGCTGCAGAGTTACCAGTGCCAGCCACGAGACAGTGGATAAAACCATGTCCCAGAACAGCAGATCCTAATATTTTATGACAATTCCCCCTGCCTGTCCACCAGTAATCCCCAATGTGTTTTTATCACATTCAGTGGTGTCTTCCTTACACTCCTTAACACAGAGGCAACATCAAGTAAAACCCTCCACAGACCTTCAAGTTCTCCAGAAATCCCCAGGGATCACATAATCTCTCTAAACCCCTTCACTGGGCACAGGCAGAGCTGTGCCAGCACCATCAGCAGAGTGCTGAGAGCACATGAGGCAGAGGTGCATCTATTTATACCAGACTCTGGGGGTTGTGTGTGTGCAGCACAGTGACAAAAAAAGTCCTCATGTCCTGGCAAAGGTGAACAACAGAGACAACACAAAGTCCTGATGAGCTCCCACTGGCAGGGAATGCCTGGCTGGATCCCACAGGAGCAGGATGGCAGCAGCAGGAGGTACCTTGGCTCTTCCTAGGAAAGGTGCAGATGGTTCCTCTGGACTTGCAGACAGCCTTGGCCAATTGTGTCTCACAGCATTTGGGACCATGTTGGTTTTAGCATCCAATCATGGAAAACTAGAATGTTCTTACTGTGGTTTATGGACTCAGCCATAGCTGGGGCAGACAGGACCCTGCAGGTACCACATTTCTTCCAGCAAATTCCAGGAGAGCTGACCTAACCACACAGTGTTTGGTGGATGTTACGTGATTAAACATTACAGCCACTTCTCATGTTTTATTTCTGTTTCTTCCCTGGTGCATAAACACCTCCAGTTGACAAGGCCGTTCACTCAGATTTAACACAGGCAGGTTTAGCCAGTTCGAATAAACGAGGGAAGTGCTCCGTGACTCTGGCAAAACCTGGGGAACGTGGGAACTTACAGGCGGCCTGGCAAGACAGGAGCAGGGGGCATGGCGCTAACCAAGGGGGACGCGGTTGCAGCACCGAGGCCGCCAGAGCTCCAGAAGCATTTGGCGTGACCCTGGGGGATGTTCCTGCGCGGGGCTAAGGGTTGGATCGGGCATCCCTGAGGGAATGTCGCGGACCGCAGCCTCGAACCCGCGGCCCCGCGGTCCCGCCGTTGCCCCGGTCCCCACGGCGTCGGCCGTGACGTCACGGGGCCATGGCGGCGGGCGCGGTGCTGTGCGTGGCGGCCGCGCTCGGGCCGTGCCTGGCGGCCCCGCCGTACCGCCCCGACTGGGGCAGCCTGGACGCGCGCCCGCTGCCGGCCTGGTTCGACCGCGCCAAGGTCGGCGTGTTCGTGCACTGGGGGGTGTTCTCGGTGCCCGCCTGGGGCTCCGAGTGGTTCTGGTGGCACTGGCAGGGCCAGCGCAATGCCGCCTACGAGCGCTTCGTGCGGACCCGGTTCCCGCCCGGCACCTCTTACGCCGAGTTCGCCCCCCATTTCACGGCCTACGACTTCCAGCCCCGGCAGTGGGCAGAGCTCTTCTGGCGGGCAGGGGCCAGGTCGGCGGCTGGGGCTGGCTGGGGTGGGGTCCCTGAGGGGCTGGGGAGGGTCTGAGGGTTCCTGAGGGGACAGGAGGTCCCTGAGGGAATGAGTGCCATGGCCAGGGGTTCCTGAGGGGCTGGGGAGAGTCTGAGGGTCCCTGAGGGGAAAGGGGGTCCCTGAGGGGATGGGTGGTGGATCTGGAGGTCCCTGAGAGAACAGGGGGTCCCTGAGGGAACAGGATGGGGTCTGAGGGTCCCTGAGGGGATGGGGAGGGTCTGGGGGTCTCTGAGGTGATGAGGGGGTCCCTGAGGGAATAAGTACCATGGCCATGAGTCCCTGAGGGGATGGGAGGGTCTGGGCATCCCTGGGGGTATAGAGGAGCCATTTCTGGGAATGTCTGAGGGTTGGAGGTCCGTGGTGACCAAGTAGAGAGGGGACCCATGTCTGGGGGTCCCTGAGTCCCTGGAGAGGCCCAGAGAGGATGGGGGCACTGTGCCTGGGGCCCCCAAGAGGCTGCAGGGGTCCCTGAGGGGATGGGTCAATGCCCAGAGTGCTGAGGAGATGACTGGTCTTGCTGCTTCCTAAGTCTCGATTGTTCATTCTTCTCCAGCATTAAAATCCACTTAAAACCTCTGTTATTCTTGTAGTTGCTTCTAAATTTGAAGGGTGGTGGCAGAGGGCTCCTCGCAGTGTGGTTATCCAGTCCCTGGCTTGTTTAGTGACTGTGGAATACCTCAGCTGTCCCCTTGCCATCCTGATCAAAACCTTTTTTCCCCTCAGGTACGTGGTCCTGACCACAAAGCACCATGAAGGCTTCACCAACTGGGGGTCGCCCAGGTCCTGGAACTGGAATTCTGTGGATGTAGGGCCCCACCGAGACCTCGTAGGAGAGCTGGGAGAAGCCCTCAGGGAGAGGTATGGCACTGCCAAACTGCTGTTCTGTCAGCTGAATCAGTTGTTTGGGTTTTTTTTTTTTTGCATAATACTGCAGTGAATCCTCCTGGCTGTGCTGACAAACAGCAGAAAATGATGAGTTTAGTATGAAAAACCTAGTGCTTGCAAATAATGAAATAATAATGCCAGTGGTTCTTAATCCCCACTGGAGCCTAACTCTTCCCTCTGTTTCCTTCAGGAACCTACGCTATGGGCTGTATCACTCCCTCATGGAGTGGTTTAACCCACTCTATCTTGCTGACAAAAAAAATGGCTTCAAGACCCAGAACTTTGTTATAAAGAAGATGATGCCAGAACTTCATGATCTCGTGTTAAAGTAAGAGCTACAGCCAGTTCAGAACCGTGAGCACTTCCTGGTTCCAGAGAAGAGAATGTTAATTTTTGCCAAGGCATATCTCATTACTAACCATTAGAAAATGGGTTCACATTTGTCCTGTGAACAGTCTAATCTGTAGAATAAGGTAGGGATAAATTTTTCATGGAAAAACAGTTCCCTTTAATCCTGCCTTTGTGCAGGGTGGCTGGAAGTGGAGCAACCTGCCTGGTATTTGTAGAGCAGAAGAGTGATTTCACTGTGGATTTACATCCTTGCCTTGCTTCCCCTTTCTGACAAAAATACCAGGCTTGGGCACATGTTGCTCAGAAAGGCTGTTGTCCCAGCTCGAGAGTGTGCCTCAGAATTGCCTTTGAGATGCCAAATTCTGGTTTTTTGGAAGAACTGCATCCTCTCTTGAGCTGTGGATCAACACATCGTTCTTTGCTGCTGCAACAACCTCCCTTAGAGCTTTGTGTGAAGCAGAAAGCGAAACAAAACCTCCTGGTGGTGTCAGGCAGTGGGAAGGGGAAGTAAAATGATGTCAGATACAGGAAACACAGTGTGGCAGGAGAAAATGAGCCGTTTTGAGATAACATTTATCTCTCTTAGATACAAACCAGACTTGATCTGGTCGGATGGAGACTGGGAAGCTCCAGATTCGTACTGGAATTCCACCTCTTTCCTTGCCTGGCTCTATAACGACAGTCCCGTCAAGGTACCAGTGTCTGCTGTCCCTCCTCGTGTGGGTGTGGGAGGTCTGGCAGCAGAGAGATGTGTGATAACACCAAAAACCCGCCTGGCAGATGCCAAATGTGTTTTATTCTTCCACAAAACCCAAGAAGGCCCCACAGTGCTCCTGTGAGGAGCAACACTGTCCTTTGTAGCACTACCTGAGAGAACAGAGAGGGGCTCTCCCAGAGAGGGGCTCAGCCTTCTCAGGAGGATTCTCTCTTTCAATACACAGGGAATTTTAATTTTAGGTGTTTACCTCCTCACTTGGACGCCTTTGCTGGCTTGGGGGGTGGTGATTGCAGGTGGGACAATCCAAGACAAAGCGTTCTCTGCCCTGAGCTGAGTGTTGTTGCCGTGGGATTTAGGTGTTGAAAAAAATCTCCGGAGCAGTTAATTAGGGGTGAGATAAGAAAGGGTTTATTTGCCAAGGCAGAAGATGTTACAAGACACGCACAGGTGCCCCTGTGCCCGAGAGGTTACATTTTATAACACCATCCATCCAATCCCAGATGTGTCCACCCTGTGGCCTTTGCTCTGGACCGCCCCATGTCCACCCCCTGAAAATGGGTCTGGGGTGTATTTCAGGACCCCTCATTCATCCCCTTCATCATCATCAGAGCACAAAGGGTACATAGTTACCTAATTCTTGACCATATTCTGTGGTTTAGGCCCAGATATGCTGTTCTGTCAACTGTCTAGGCCTTGCCTTGACAAAAGACTAAACATTTCTATTGGATTCAGGAGTAGGGCTGATATAGGGAGCATAGAATGGGGTAAGAGGGTTAAGGAATGTGTAAACAAGGGTGCTACAGGGAAAGGGACAAGGGACAAAGAAGGGAAGGGTTTCTGCTTTTAAAACCTACTTCCACTACTTATAAAACTTACAAGTCTTACAAATATTAGAAAAATAAAAAACCATTAGGGGCTTAAGGCATCAGTGTGTTCCCTCAGGACAGCGTCGTCGTTAACGACCGGTGGTGTAACCACTGCTCCTGCCGGCACGGAGGGTTCTACAACTGTGCTGACAAATACAAGCCAGGCACTCTGCCAGCTCACAAGTGGGAGATGTGCTCCTCCATTGACAAGCTGTCCTGGGGCTACCGGAGCAACATGAGCATCGCTGAGGTCATGGATGAAGCAAGTATCATTGAGGTGAGGAAGCTGAAATCGTAACAGATGTGGGGGAAAAACTGAGAACTAGAGGTTCCCTACATCCCCCTACTTGCCAAAAGAGTTGTCGTGTGTTCCATGCACTCAGGCTGGAGTTAAGGAGCAGTTGATGAGTGCCATCATTCATATTTAGATACAGTGATATTCTAAATAAGATCTGGTCTATAACGGGAAAATAATATATTTCATGGGAAATATTTTCAGATATGCTAGATATTTTTATTCCAACTTGTAACATTATTTCATGATCTGAAGGCAATCATACTTTAATCAAACCAATTTCCAGAGCTGATTATGCCTTGAACAGGCTGGGCTGTGTAAATACTGCCCTTCATTTAATCTACTGAGCCATTAGCTCAAGTGTCATAGATGATTGAATTGCTGTGAGAAAGAAGCAGCATGGGGCAGGAGAAAAGAAACACCAGAACAAAAGGTGTTTCTGTGTTCTCAGAGGTGAAGATGTGCAGCTTGTTACCTTGGTTTGCCTGCCACAGGAGCTGGTGCAGACTGTGAGCTTGGGAGGCAACTACCTTCTCAACGTGGGACCTACCAAAGAAGGGGTGATTGTCCCCATCTTCCAAGAAAGACTCCTGGCCCTTGGGAGGTGGCTGGACACCAATGGGGAGGCAATTTATGAATCCCAGCCTTGGAGAGTGCAGAGGGAGAACAGCACAGACACAGTCTGGTAAGGATTCTGCTGCTCAGCACCATCTGGGCTGGGACTTCCACAGCTGACATTTATTTCTTATTTGTTCTTAAATTTGGCACACTCTGAACTGTTACCATCAGGTGCACATGGTGTTTAGGTAATACCCTACAGCTGGAACATTCAGTTACTGCCCCAGGCTGTTACCTAAGGAATATCTTGCTTGAAAGAAGAGAACACAAATTAGGGCGTCACCCATCTTGCTTGAATTGTTAAAAAACAACCCTTCCTTTAAAAAAAAATGTCAGGACTGCTTTAGGCAGTGGTTCTGGCCAGAAATCTCTACAAACTGGAGTTGTTTTTTGTTTGCTCAAGAGTGTTCAGTGTGGAAATGCAGAGCAGTGGTGGGGATGAGGCTGAGCCCAGGACACGTTCACAGATGACGTTTGCACACATGGACTTTGTTTGGGTTTCATCAGCCAGCACTGACGGGTGGGTCCAAAGTGACAGGGTTTGGAATGAGGGGAAAGCAGGTGACCCCTGTGTGGTGACAGGTGAGCTGGTGTTCTCGTGCCTGGCGCTGCCATGGGGCTCCTGACCCTGCTGGACTCCCTGTCCCACAGGTACACCTCCAAGGGACAGGTCGTCTATGCCATCTTCCTGCTCTGGCCTCGGGACAGCGTTTTGAAGCTCTGCTCGCCCATTCCATGCCCAGCCACACAAGTAAGGAACCTGAAAAATATATAACGCACACTGAGAGCACATTTTGGGTGTTTTATAGGCTGGGAAGGGCCAATCTGGCTTCATTTGGGAACTGGGGAGAGCGGAAGAGTTGTGTGCTCTGGCCTCCCTCCAGATCCTTGCAGCATCCCGGGCTATTCCTTGGTTCACTGAACATGGAATATTGGACAGGAGTTGCCAGGACAGGCTCATAGCTGCCTTGGAAGAGGCAGATTATTCTTCCCTGGAATCTTCTGGTCCTGCTGATGCAGGGAGGGGAAATAAATAAATATCCAGCCTCACCCAGGGATGGCTGTTCCTGCACCTCAGCCCGTGCTCAGGGGCACTGACCTGCTCATGGCAAGTGTCACCCTGACGCAAATGCTCCAGTGCCCTTTGCTCTAAACAAACAGAGGCGAAGCCTCAGTAACAAACAAACCCACAAACAACCAACAAACATCAAATGTTTGGCCTCAAAACATCCCGAGTGTCACCTCCTGTGCCCTGTGAATGGCGGGTGGGGATGAATGGGAGATGCTCTGGGGTGTGCAAAGGGGGCCTGTGTGAGCTCCAGCTGATTGATTGTCCCCTGCCCTCCTCTGCAGGTGACCATGCTGGGATATGCAGGGACTCTGAAGTGGAAGGAAGAAACCCCAGGGAAAGGGCTGCTCATCACCCTGCCCTACATGCTGCCATCTCCTCTCCCCCCTCAGTCTGGCTGGGCCCTGAAGCTCGAGGGTGTGTTGTGACAGCTGTGGGATGGGCACAGCATCTCCCAGGGCCTTTCTTTTTGACTGAATCCAAGAGGATTTTTCATTTATTGTTGAATAAATAACGTTTCACTTAAGAGAAGGTCTCCTCTAATCCCTTCTGCCTTGTATTCCTTTGGTGTTGATTGGAACAGTTGTGATCACCTGCTTTCATCACAAATAAATGCAACAGAAGAGATCTACACAAACCCCATAATCTAATACAAATCTGTCCACAAACTTTTATTTATATCCTGTGGGGACAGCTACAAGGAGAAGAGGTTTTGTTCTTAGTGAATTGAAGAGAAGCCACTGTTCTGAGCTGAACTTCTGCTGTTTGAGTGAGAGCAGATTTCCAGCGTGGATGTTGAACTTCTCCAAAGAGGGCTGAACTTTCTGTCCTCACCAGGGCCTGTGTTTCTGCAGCCCGGGTGGATGTGGAGGACCCACAACGCTGCAAACAGGCTTTGTTTTGTTACTGTCCCACCCAGCACAGGCCAAAGCTGCCAGAACAGAGCCCCTGGGCTGTTTCTCAATGGACAAACATCCTGACCGCCTGCCAGGAGTCCCTCACAGGAGCATCACCCGGCCCCGGGATGACGCCGTTAGACACCGAAAAGGGACAAAAGAGCCACGGCCGCTTTGCCTCTTAACCCCATCACGCCGGTAACCTCTGTCGCAGCGCGGGGGCCCGTCCAAAACAAACAGCGCCGTGTTTACTCAGCGCCCGGGCCGCCGGATAAACCCATCCTATAAGTGCGCCGGATAAACCCATCCCGGGCAGTGCCGGGGCCAGAGCGAAACATGCCGCAGTACGACACGACGGGAGCGCCCAGGGACGGCGCCTGGGCACAGGTAGGGGCTGGGGACGGAGGGGATGAGGGGACGGAGGGGATGAGGGGACGGAGGGGATGAGGGATGAACGACGCGCAGGGTCCGAGCCCCGGCTCCGCTTCGGGCTCCACGTGGTCGGCGCGGCCACGTGACCGCCCGTGTCACGTGCGGGGGGCGGGCGCGGTCACGTGATCGCGGTCGGACATGGCGGCGGCGCGGCGGCTGCTCCCGCGCTGGGCGGGATCGCTGCGGCCCGTGAGGGGGAACGGGGGGACCGAGGGGCCGGGGGGAGCGGGCCGAGGGAGCAGCGGGGCCGGGGAACGCTCGGGGCTGGTGAGGGGGAACGGGGGGACCGAGGGGCCGGGCCGAGGGAGCATCGGGGCCAGGGAACGCTCGGGGCCGGTGAGGGGGGACCGGGACACCCGGGGGGGATTGAGGGGTCCAAGGGACCGGGGGGCACCGGGATGTGGGAGATCGAGGCCGGTGATTCAAAAAAATCAAATTTAGCATGATGCTGTTAAGCCAGCATTCCTTTAATACGCCGTCGGGGTAGTGTCGGGATAGCTCCTCCATAAACACCCCACTGAAACAAGGATTTTGCGAGCTTTTATACACTTTAACACGTCAAGCCCCTCCTTGACAGTCAGTCATTTAATCCTTACAAGGCATCAACATTAACCTTCAGTTAAAGATAACTTAGACTTCTTTTACTTAAACAACCTTTGAAATAGTTTTGTATTTTATTGCTACGAGACACCAACATCAATCTTTGGTTAAAGACAACCTTTGATTGGTTTAGCTTTCTAGAGTGTATTTTCATATCTTGCTGTGGGTGGGGGTGAGCGGGCTGGGGGGCTCCGGGGTCCCTGCTGACTCTGCCCTCTGTGCCAGGTGAGCACGGTGGGGACGCTGGGGACGTTCCCAAAGCGGGTGAAGGTGGTGGAGGTGGGACCCCGCGACGGGCTCCAGAACGAGAAGGTACAGGGGGGGCTCCTGACAGCTCAACCTCAACCCTGCCCAGCCCCTCAACCCCTCCCTGGGGGGGGTCTGGAATCAAATACCCCAAATGTGCCACTCTGCCCACCAGCAGGGCTTTTCCTTCTTCATTTTCTTTTTTTTCTTCTTCTTTTTTTTCTTCTTCTTTTTTTCTTCTTCTTTTTTTCTTCTTCTTTTTTTCTTCTTCTTTTTTTTCT
>NW_020884940.1:1782932-1801103 GCF_003945725.1 Corapipo altera | reverse complement strand
TCTTCTTTTTTTCTTCTTTTTTTCTTCTTTTTCTTCTTCATCTTTTTCTTCTTCTACTTTTTCTTCTTCTACTTTTTCTTCTTCATCTTTTTCCTTTTCTTTTCTAATTCTTCTTTTCCTTCTTCTTCTCCTTGATCTTTTCCTTCTCCTTTTCCTTTTCTTCTCCTTTTCTTCTCCTTTTCCTTCTTCTTCTCCTTCTTCTTCTTCACCTTTTTCTCCTTCTTTTTCTCCTTTTTTTCCTTCTTCTTTTTCATTTTCTTTAAATACCGTCTTTTTTATGTTGAAAAACGATCTTTTGTTTTTTAATTTAATTTTATTTTTTTTTTTGCAATGAAAAGTTTACTGTGGAAATAATGACTTGAGGTCGTTTTTCTTTCCTTTTCTTCTTCTTTTTCCTCTCAGAACATTGTGCCCACCCCAGTGAAGATCAATTTGATCAACATGCTGTCAGAGACGGGGCTGCAGGTCATCGAGGCCACCAGCTTTGTGTCCCCCAAGTGGGTCCCTCAGGTCGGTGTTCCAGCTGGATTTACAGTGTCACAACAGCAACCCAGTGGCTCTGCTTGCTCCAAACCCTCCATTGCTGGGCAAGAACCAGCTGCAATATTCCAGACTTCCCCTTTGGACCCTGGGGAAGGGCAGAGGGACAGCTGGTTGTGCAAATCAGCCCGGCTGAGTGACTGACCTCTGATCCCTCACAGTGTTTGCTCTCAGAGGCCCATTTCTCTCAGCCTTAAATATTTCTGTTCCCATTCCAAAAAGACATTTGAAGGATTGTTTTCTAGGTTGGATGTTGGCCCTGTTACAGAGCTCTGCTGCTTTCTTTGCAGATGGCTGATCACACCGAGGTCATGCAGGGCATCAATAAGGTGCCTGGGATCAGTTACCCTGTGCTGACCCCCAACCTGAAGGGATTCCAGGCAGCGGTAAGGGCTGGCAGCACCTCAACAGCCACGTGTTTGTCTTGCTTCCAGTCCCCTCTGGTGTCCCACAGCTCTCCTGACAGCTCCCAGCAGCTGCAGCTTTGCTGCTGCACCTGCAACTTTGCACTTTTGGAGGCAAACTTGGATGTGTCTCGGTTCTGCTGTGGAACGAACTTTGGGGAGGAACTGGGTTATTTGGGGGAAAAGTACTTCTACAGAGTGAGAGAACTGTAGTTATAGATCATGGAACATCACAGAGTCATTGAGGTTGGAGAAGACCTCCAAGATCATCAGGTCCAGCCTTAAAGTCTAAATAATCAGGGCAGTTTTATTTAGGAACAGAAAAGTTTCTGTAAAGGGAAGTGTTTTATGGGGCTGGTTTGAGACTTCTCTACCAAGAGAGGCCATTGAAACACTTGAATTAACACTTGGCCATGAAATGACTTGAATTGAACTCCTGAAATCACTTGAATTGAGTCATGGCTGAGCTTGTCATTTCCCATGCAAGAAAAACCACCCAGCTTGGATTTAAAAACTGGCAGTGCTGGGCTGAGGGTTGGACTTGCTGCTCTCAGGGGTCTTTTCCAACTCTAATGGTTCTGTGATTTATGGTGTTTATTTGCAGGTGGCTGCAGGGGCCAAGGAAGTGTCGATCTTTGGAGCAGCATCCGAGCTGTTCACGAAGAAGAACATCAACTGTTCCATAGAGGAGAGCCTGGAGAGGTTCAGCGAGGTGATGGCAGCAGCAAGGACAGCCAGCATTCCTGTCAGGGGGTAAGGAATTCCTGCAGCCAGCATTCCCATTCAGGAGTTAGGAATTCCTGCAGCCACCTTGGCATTGAGCAGGAGATGTGGCTGCTGGAGTTTATCCCTTTGGAGCCCAGCCCATGCAGCACTGAGGAGTGGGATTTCTTTACAACTTCTATTTTTTGGGATGTCTCTGCCTGGATTTTTGTGAGCTCAGGGCATGGAGGAGCTTTAGTTTGGACCACACTCAAGGTTTCAGCTGCTGCCTTGGTGCACAGCCTGTTCTGCCCAGGACAGTCCACACTCCTCCAGTTGGATTCACCCACCGTGTGGTTATTCTGTCTTCAGAAGGATCCAGAATAACAACAGTTTCTTGGCAGACATTCCACATGGAAGTGCAAAGATCACAATCCCAGGAATGCTGCTTGCTCTTGTCTTGGCAGATTTTTCATGTCCGTGGAAGAAGGAATTGTTGAGCAGTTAATTCTGTAATTGTTGAGCAGTTAATTCTGTAATTGTTCAGTAATTAATTCCATAAGATTTGGCCACTGAACTTTTGGAACATGAAACTAATTCTTCCATCATAAAGACACACAAGATGCACTAAGTCCTGACTGATTTGGCCAGCTGAATGTCCTTGCCATTTTTCTAGCTGAAAAGTGTGTGCTTTTCTTAACCACAGATACGTTTCCTGTGTCCTTGGATGTCCCTATGAAGGGAAGATTTCTGCAGCTAAAGTTGCAGAGGTGAGTTTAACACAGATACAACCAGAATTTCTGAGAAAGTTTTTGGCTCATTTTTAGGGATATGAGTTGAGCACTGGGGGTGGGAGGGTGTCAAACCATTTAGCCAAAGCCTGGGAAAGGGAAGGCTGGGAAAGGTTCCAGCCACCACAGGGAGGGGAGCCTGAGTCCAGCTGGAATGCACAGGGGAATTCAGGGAGCTTTGGGCACCTGGAGGTTTTCAGTCCCACAGAAGAGTCTCGTGGCTGCTCCGGGGCATCACACACCAATCCCTGTGTGCAGCTCTGGGGAAGGGGGTGATGTAAGTCCCAGGGCACATCCTGGCTTTTGGACAGGTCTCCAAGAAGATGTACTCCATGGGATGCTACGAGATCTCCCTGGGGGACACCATCGGCGTGGGCACCCCCGGGAGCATGAAGGAGATGCTGACCATGGTGATGAAGGAGGTGCCCGTGGGGGCTCTGGCTGTTCACTGCCACGACACCTATGGACAGGCCCTGGCCAACATCCTGGTGGCCCTCCAGGTAGGATCCTTCCTTTGGATCACAGACTCATGGGGTGGTTTGGGTTGGCAGGGACCTTAAATCCCATCCCGTTCCCCCTGGGCGGGGACACCTCCCACTAGCCCAGGTTGCTCCAACCTGGCCTTGGACCCTTCCAGGGATGGGGCGTCCACACAAATCAAGCATCTTCCTTTGGGTTTGTTTATTTTTTTTGCTTGTGAATGGAAGCTCTGAGGGGCAGGAGGTCATGCCTGGCTGTGGTGTGGGTTCCTCTGCAGATGGGGGTGAGCGTGGTGGACGCATCCGTCGCCGGCCTCGGGGGCTGCCCCTATGCCCAGGGAGCATCAGGGAACGTGGCCACAGAGGACCTGGTGTACATGCTGAACGGGCTGGGCATCCACACGGTGAGTGGGGCAGCCCCTGCATCCCCCTCCTGCTCCAGGGCTCTGCTCAGGCCTCAGCAGGGCTCAGAGTTTGGCCCAGGGAGCCTGAGCATGGTGGGGATGGGGAGAGTCACACTGGGTCTCTGGAGGGGGTTTGTCCTTCCACACCAATCCCACCCCCTCTGCTGGGAGCATTCCCTCCTCTTGGGATTGTTCAGCCTTGGGGTGACCTAATTGTGGCCTTCCTGAAAGGAGCCCACAGGAAAGGTGGAGAGAGTCTATTTACAGGGGCCTGACTTCACACTGACAGAGGGATATTGGATATTAGATGGGATATTGGGGAGAAATCCTTTCCTGTGAGGGTTGGGGAAGCCCTGGCACAGTTTTCCAGAGAAGCTGTGGCTGCCCCATCCCTGGAAGTGTCCAAGGCCAGTTTGGAGCAGCCTGGGATAGTGGAAGGTGTCCCTGCCCATGGCAGGGGTGGAATGAAATGAGCTTTAGGGTCCCTCCCAACCCAGACCACTCTGGGATTCTCTCCCACATCACACCCTGGGATCTGACCCTTGCTGTCAGTGAGGCTGCATTAAAGTTCCCTCCAGAGGCTCCCTCGCTCCCTGGTAGTCTCTCCCAGTGATCCCAGTTGTTACTGGGCAGCTGTACCCAACAGAAGCAGTGCCAAGGCTGTGCTGTGCTTCCCCTGTGCAGGGTGTGGATCTGCAGAAGCTCATGGACACGGGAACCTTCATCTGCAACGCCCTCAACCGAAGAACCAACTCCAAGGTGTCCCAGGCATCTTGCAGACTGTGACACTGAGGGGAGTTTCTCCCTGGATCAAGAAGAAAGTGAGGATCTGGCACTGCCTGGAATTCCTCTCTGATCTCCAGTGCTCCTTCCTGGCTCAGCACTTGAGAGGAAACTCATAATCCACCAGAATTTATGAAGAAATGAGGGAAACGAGAATATTAGATTTGACCTTGAGGATGTCACCATTTGCCTTAGGGAAGGGAGGATGTGGACGGGCTCTGATCAGACCAGCATCCACTGACTCCTGCCTTGAGCCTTAGGCCACCAGCCAGGGACAATCCACAGTTTTTCCAGTTGGAGCACTTCTCCAGGTCGGGCTTTGCCCTTCCCTTCTCACTACAAATGTTAAGCCTGAGTCAAAAGCCTCTGAATGTCCTGGGGCAGCCTTGGACAGTCTTACAGGGACTGTGGCAAAGGACAGTGTATCTGTTGTAAGATACCTTTAAACACTAGGATAAACATTATTTAACATTCTGAACAAATCACGTTTCTAATAAACTGAACCGGTTAAAGCTGCTGCTTCAGTTCCAAGTGCCTCCTCCACGTGGAAACACCACATCATCTGGGGCCGTGGCAGAGAGTGTGAAACACCCCCTGCTCCTCACAGGTCACTGGGACCCCCCCTCCCCCCCCAAAATCTTCTATTTAAAATAATTTATTTTAACAGTTTATTTGCGAGGCGGGAGCCTCGTCCTTCTTTTGAGTGGGGTTCGCCTTTCTCTGCATACGGCACCGTCTCTCCACATCCCTTCAATGAACTGTAGCAAATAAATAAACGTTCAACAATAACCGGCGCTGAAATGGGCTGGAATCGGGCAATAAACGGGGATTTTGGGGAGGGCGCAGTTCCCTCTTCCCGCCGCCGGGCGCCGCCGTCCCTCGGGGGTGTTTTGTCCGCGCCGGGTTCCCGTAGCGGGGACACGTTTCCATGGAGGGGCCTTAAAGGGGCCGCGCCCGCGGGCGGAGGGGGAGCGGAGGGTGAGCGGCTGAGGGGAATGGGAGTTGGGATGGGGACGAGAATGGGAGGACAGATTTGCTGCCCCGTTCGGCCGTGCCTTCCTGTAGCAAGGAGAGCCCAAAACCCCGGCGCCTGAGATAATTCCAGCCCTTGGGATACCCCTGGATCCCTGGGGTAAATCCGGCCCCCTGGGATAGCACAGGAATCCTTGGATTGATCCGGCCCCTGCAGTAATTCCAACCCCTGGGATGTCCTCGGACCCCTGGGGTAATTCCAGCCCCTGGATATACCCCCAGGACCGCAGGGTATCTCCAGCCAGGGGTAATTCCAGCCCCTGGGATACCCCAGGACCCCTAGGATAGATCCAGCCCCCGGGGTAATTCCAGGCACGTTCGGCCCCAGGGACCCCCAGGAAGGCCCTGTCCCACCCCCAGGGGAGCCCCCGGGATCCCCTGAGCCCCCCCGGGCACCCCCGACCGGCCCTGCCCGTGCCCCGGTCCCACCCCTGTCCCCCTCCCACGCTGAAATCCGCCTTATTGTCCCTCCCAGGGGCTGTTCCCCCCGGCACTGCCCCCCCAGCATTTTGGGGGGCTCGGGGTGGAACCTCTCCCTGTGCTGGTCCCACATCCCGGTAACACGGCGGGTCCTTCCCTCCTTCCCGGGAGCTCCCGGGTCCCACAGATATCCCTGCAGTGTCCTGGGAAGCGGGGCCAGCCCTGGGAAGGGCGGCTGGGACCGCGATGAAGGGGGGACTCCAGAGCTGCAGGAAAACCAGGGAATGGGTGGGGAAAGGGCAGAGCCGAGCCCCCTGTGGAGACCACCCTAATTCATCCCAACTCTCTGCTCCTGTGCTTTGGGGTGAACCCCGAGGGGTCTGTGCTGCGGGATACGGGAGAGAGCGGGATCTCACAGGAAGGACGAGGGCTTTTCCCGGGCTGTGGCAGTGCCAGACCCACCCTCCGTGTCCGGGAGGTGTGCCCGCGCTGGCAGGTCGCGCTCCAGCCCATCCCTGTCCCCGGGAGAGCTGCAGGAAGTGCCGGAGGCGCTGCTGACGTGACAGTGCCCCAGCTGTGCCCGTTCCAGGCCGCCCCACACGGAGCTGAAGGATTTTCCTGCCCCAGGGAGAGCCATGGCCGAGAAGATCCTGGTGACGGGCGGCGCTGGGTACATCGGCAGCCACTGCGTGCTGGAGCTGCTGGAGGCTGGATACGTCCCCGTGGTCATTGACAACTTCCACAACGCCATCCGAGGTACGGAGGAGCCTCATCCCTCCCCGGGCTGTGCCGGGACTTCCAGAAATCCCAGCTCCTCACTCCCCTCCATCCCCCAGGGTCGGACGCGCTCCCCGAGAGCCTCCGGCGGGTGGAGCAGATCGTGCACCGGCCCGTCCTCTTCCAGGAGCTGGATATCACCGATGGGGCCGCGCTCCAGGAGCTCTTCAGGAAGGTGAGAGCAGGAGCTGCGGTGCCCGAGGTGGCTCCTGGGTTCCCGGGGGGGCGAGGTGGGAGCCGGGGGAAGAAGGGCAGCGCTGAGGAAACCCGTGGAGCCCCCCGGGGGGGGTGAATGGCGCTCCTGGGGGGAATCCCGGCTGGTTCCTGCCCGGAGATCCCATGTCCTGTCGCTGTTCCCCCCCCTTCCCGTGCAGCACCAGTTCTCGGCCGTGCTGCACTTAGCGGGGCTGAAGGCAGTGGGGGAGTCGGTGCAGAAGCCTCTGGAATATTACAGAGTGAACCTCACCGGGACCATCCGGCTGCTGGAGGTGAGAGGGGGGTGCCCGGGGTGGTGCTGAGGGGCTGCAGGGGGGGCTGGGACCACCATAAAGGGGGGATTTCAGAGCTGCAGGAAAAACGGGGAATGGGGGGGAAAGGGCAGAGATCATCCAAACGAACACTGTGAGAACTCCCTGCCTTGGGGTAAAGCCTGAGGGAGCTGTGCTGTGGGATATGGGAGGGACCAGGATCTTGGCTGGGTTTCACAGGAAGAACGAGGGCGTGATCCTGTGCTGAGGTGGCTGTGCTGCTCCATGTGCTGCTCCCAGTGCTCCCCATGCCCGGGATGTGGTGATGCCTGGGCAGGGCTGATCCCCCAGCACAGGGATCTCCCTGGCTAAGTGCTGGCTGTTCCTGCCCCCCAGACCATGCAGGCCCACGGCGTGAGGAACATCGTGTTCAGCAGCTCTGCCACCGTCTATGGGGACCCCAAGTACCTCCCCCTGGACGAGAACCACCCGGTGGGAGGCTGCACCAACCCCTACGGCAAATCCAAGTTCTTCATCGAGGAGATGATCCGGGACCTCTGCAAAGCAGAGCGGGTGAGGGGCTGCCCCGTGGGGCTGGAAGCCAAGGGCTGTTCCCACTGGAGCGAGGGGTGAGCAGGCAGCCCCCCAAGCTCCCACCCAGGCAGTGTCTGTGTCCCCCCAGGACTGGAACGCTGTTCTCCTGCGCTACTTCAACCCCATCGGTGCCCACGAGTCGGGGATGATTGGGGAAGATCCTCAGGGGATCCCAAACAACCTCATGCCCTACGTGGCACAGGTACTGCCCCACTGCAGCCTTTGGGGACCCCTGGGGTCATGGGGGGGCACAGGCTGACAGGGCTCCTTGTCCCTCTGTCAGGTGGCAGTGGGACGCCGGGAATTCCTGAGTGTGTTTGGGAACGACTACAAGACGGATGATGGAACGGGTATGGCATGGAAAGGGTGGAGCAGAACTGCCCTGCAGCCCCCCCAGCCTGGGGTCACCCCAGGCACAGGGCTCTGTCCTCACCCTCTGCCTCCCTGCAGGAGTCAGGGATTACATCCATGTCGTGGATTTGGCCAAAGGCCACGTTGCTGCTCTGAAGAAGCTCAAGGAGAACTGTGGCTGCAAGGTACCCGGGGACACTGGGGGCTGCCAGCCCTGGGGGGCATGGGGGTCCCAGGGAGAAAAAGGCAGGGTTTGGCCCTTGTCTCCTTCCAAAAGCAGCTGATCCATGTCTCTTTTCCTCCTCTCAGATCTACAATCTGGGCACAGGCACTGGCTACTCCGTCCTGCAGATGGTCCAGGCCATGGAGAAAGCCTCGGGGAGGGAGGTAAGGTCTGACCTGCAGGGCACAGAACCAGCTGTTCCCAGAGACCCCCCTCGCCCCCCCCCAAGCCATCACTGCCACAGCAGCCTCTGGCACCACCCCCTCAGTGCCCTCTCTGAGCCCCCAGAGCTGCTTTCCCTGCAGATCAAGTACAAGGTCACGGCCCGGCGGGAGGGGGACGTGGCCTCCTGCTACGCGGACCCGGCGCTGGCCGAGCGGGAGCTGGGCTGGAAAGCTGCCTTTGGCCTGGACAAGATGTGTAAGGACACCCCCTCCCTGGCACACGGGGCACTGCCAGGCCTGGCCCACCCTCACCTCCCCTCTCCCCATTCCAGGTGAGGACCTGTGGCGGTGGCAGCTGCAGAATCCCACGGGCTTCAGCAAGAACTGAGCCGTGGCCGAGGGCTGGCCGGGCTCGGGGGCTGCTCCAGGCCAGCCCTTCCTGCCTCCCACGGCCCCAGCGAGGCCATCACCGTCCTGGGAGAAGCTCCAGCTCTCCCTCCTGCCTCTGGCACGGGGCAGGAAGGCTGGAACATCCTCAGCCTTCCTCATCCTCATCCCCCTCAGGTCCTTTGCATCTCACAGAGCAGAACCACAATGGAGAAAAGAGCCAGGGCTTGGTTTGGCTCCCATGGAACCCCCCATGGGAATGTCCAGGGGCTGTGCTTGGCTGGGCCCTGCAGCCACCACTGGAGCTGCTCCTGGGCCCTCCCTGTGCCCTGGGAAGTGGCTGCATCCAGCACTTGGACACTGTGAGTCCTGCTGAGCCCAGACTGCAGAGGAGCCCCCCCGTTCCCTGCTGCCCCACCTGGCTCTTGGTCTCAGGGGGAGGCACCCACAGCCCCTGCCCTGGGCATGGAGAAGGTGCTGAGCCCCAGGAACACCCCCATTCCCCACTCCCACAGGGACCAGTCACATTCCAAGGCCACCACGGCTCATTTCCCCAGCCCAGGTCTCCAGGGCCAAGGGCTTTGCACAAACACACACACACTTTTCCCTGCCCCCAGCATGGTTTCGGGGACCAAATCTCATCCCACATGCTCCTGCTGAGCCAGAGAAGCCCCTGCCAGGGCTGTGCCAGCCTGGCCTGGTTTATCACCCCACTGGTGTCTGGTTTTGCTTCCACGTTCCCTGTGGCAGCCGCTTCCCAAATCCTGTTGCCAAAGGCTGCCCAGGAGCCTCTCATACTGCTCCTGTTTATTCCTGGCAGCTCCAAGGGCTCTGTCAGGCAGGGATGACGCAGTCGGCCCCCTTTGCTGTCGGCTGGATGAATAACTTATGCTTCTAAATTATGAATTGAGCTTTTGATTTGTTTTTAAATAAACTTTCCTACTTTCTAAGTGGCAGCTTTGTTCTGCTTCCCCTTAGCCAGAGCTGCTGCCCCCAGAAATGGCACCTTGGGGCCTCGTTCTAACCCGCTCCCCTCCCCAACCCTCCCTTCCCAGAGGTGCTGTTGGGGGGTCCTGCCCAGCCAAGAATGAGGCCAGCTCAGCTCTGGGGTAGGTTCAGGATTTATTTAACCTTGTTTCTCTGTGGAACGCACGCACACACACACAAAAAACCCCAAACATGTACAAGGAAGACGAGAGAAGGAAAAAAAAAAAAAAAGGAAAAAAAAAAAGAAGAAAAAACCCAAAGCTGTATTGAGGAATGGAGAGAAGCCGTTCTCCCTCCTGGGTTCCCAGGTGGGGAGTGAGCAGGAATGCTCTGCAGGAGGGGGCCAAACGAGGCCCCCCAGGGATGGTCCCAGGCCCCCCCATCGCACACGGTTCCAGTTCACAGTCAAACAGGTCGGTCTGTCCATCGCCAGCCCTCGGTACCCCCAGGGAGCTGCACTCCCACCCCAGCCAGTGATCCACAGGGAGCTGCACTCCCACCCCAGCCAGCCCTCAGTGATCCACTGGGAGCTGCACTCCCACCCCAGCCAGCCCCCTGTGCCCCCACCCTGGCCCAGCACAGGGAGAGGGGACAGAGCAGTGTTACAACACAGAAGACCCAGCAGGACTGAGCCCCAGGCCAGGACTGACCCCCAGGGCAGGGGCAGTGCTGGGCTCCCCCCAACACCAGCATCAGCTTTGCTGGTTTAAGACTTCCCAAAGGGGAGAAAAAAATTAAAACCCCAACCAAACCCCAAGCCAAGAACCCAACCAAGGGTGGGTCCCACAGATCCAACTCTCCGGAGAGCAGGTTATTGCTTTGGGCATCCCAGGCTGGGGGGGCACAGCTGGAGCAGAGCCCCCTCCAGAGTCCCTCACCAGCTCCCAGAGCAGCCCCTGGCCCTGGGGAGCTGCCAGCCCTGGCCCCAGCCCACTGCTGGTCCTGGGGCACTGGGCAGAAGCTCTGCAGGGTGAGAGGCTGGGCCCAGGGGAGAGTGGGGACAGCCCTGGGGCCAGGGATGGTGTGGGGGGGTTCTAAAATACATGATCAGCCCCAGGCCATGGGGGTGTGGGCTCAGCCCGGGGGGAGGCGAGGGCAGTGCTGCTCCACAGCCACTGCCCTCGGCCCTGCAGGAGGGGAGGGGAGGGGGGGCAGGAGCCCACCCAGAGGAGACATTCGGGGCCCTGTCCCAGGGAGCTGCTGGGGACGGTCCCGGCCCCGCACCCAGCACGATGCCAGCACTCAGGAGAGGACAAACTCATGGGCAAGGGACCCCGGGGACCCTGGTGATTGTACATGGTGGGACAAGAGCCCACAGCCCCAGGGAGCAGAGAGACCCCCGCGCTGCCCACAGGACGGGGCACAGCAGCACCCAGGCCTCAGACGCTGGTGAGATGATGGCTTGGGGGCAAAGCTGCTTCTTCCAGCTGCGCCAGGAGCCAAACCTGGGGTCCAGGGACATCACCTCTCCCTCCCCGAGCCAGCCCAAGTCCAAAGGAAAGGACAAGTAGCAGCAAGAGAGACATTAAGGACGGGGCCGGCGCCGGGCGGCTCCGCCTGTGACTGTAAACGAAGCTTCAGGGCTCTGAGGGCGCAGAGCTGGGATGGGGAATGGGGGGTAGACACCTCTGGACCCCCGCAGGGCCGAGGAGGAGATTGTAAAAGCAACAGGAGGAGGAGGAGGAGGAAGGAGGCGATTATCTGAGGAGGGCAGAGCTGCCCAGGCCGGGGGGAGTGTGCGTGTGCGACAGGCGGGGCCGTGCGGGAGGTGCGGGGGCTGCGCTGACCCTGCCCTGGCCCCGGGCAGCCTTTGGCGGTACCGGCCCAGGGCAGAGCCTGCCCCGGGGCCTGGGGGCGTCTGCAGGGGAGTCCCGGGTTCCTGAGCTCTGATTGAAAACCCGTGAGTCACCTGAGGGAAGGCAGAGAGCAGCCTCCGAGGGCACAGCCCGGGCTGGGCCACAGGGGTGCCCCAGCCCTGCCCTGTGCCTGCCCCGCTCCCCCCGCCGCACCCGGGCACATCCCACCCCTAATACTGGTACAAAAAACCCAAACCCAACAGAAACATCTTCCCCACCCTGTGCCAGCCCCGCACACTGCAGGGGCCCGGGGAACATGACCCCCACGGAACCCGCTTGGAGCAAGAGGAGGAGAGAAAAGGCCACTCCAAGACTCGCCTTCGACCGCTCCAACCTCGGCTCCGAGAGCAGCAGGGGGAGCCGGGGCACCCCCGGCCCGAGAGGGCGCGGTGAGAGGCGGCGGGGGGAGGTGGGGGCCGGGGGTGCGGCGGGAGGTGCAGTGGGGGGCCATGGCTTCCGTTTGCAGCAGGCGGGTCACGGGGGGAGATGGGCGGCTGTGACCTCGGCACCCTCCCCTGCGACAGTCCCGAGCGGCTCTGCTCAGATCCGCGGCAGCAGCTTCTCGATGAACTCCTTCACCGCCATCATCTCCTGCGGGGAGCGCAGGGCCCGTCACCAAGGGGGGCCCCAGGACACCCCAAAGGGTGGGCCCTGCCCTGGGCACGGGGGCACGGGGGCTCTGCAGCCTCCCCAGTGCAAGACGGGAACGAAAACATCCCGTGTGTTTTCCCTGACCCACCGTGCTGGGGATGGTCCCAAAGATCCCAAAGGTGACTCCAGCCCCCGACGGTCACAGAATCACAGAATGTCCTGAGCTGGAAGGGACTCACAAGGATCATCCAGTCCAACTCCTGGCCCTGCACTGACACCCCAACAATCCCACCCTGTCCTTGAGAGGATCATCCAAATGCTCCTGGAGCTCTGGCAGCCTTGGGGCTGTGCCCACTGCCCTGGGGAGCCTGTTCAGTGCCCAACCAGCCTCTGGGGGAAGAACCTTTTCCTAAGATCCAACCTAACCCTGTCCTGGGACAGCTCCAGCCGTTCCCTGGGCCCTGTCCCTGCTCACAGAGACATTCCCAGGGGGATCCCATCCCCTCCCACGGCACTGACCTGAGGACAGGAACTGTGCATCACGCCAGGGTAGGTTTTGAACTGGACCTTGGTGGGGGTGACGACAGATTTCAGCTTCTCGGCAGTGAGGGCCCCGAAGCGGACGGGGATCATGGGATCCATCTCCCCGTGGCACTGCAGGATGGCAATGTCCTTGTTCACGCCGTTGTTCGCCGCCTGCCACGAGAAGGGAATGCTGAGGTGTGCCCAGGTGAAGGCATTCCAGCAGGGATGGGGGGGCAGGGCTGCATCCCTGTGCCCAACACACCACCCGGCAGCTCAACAGGGCTGTGGGGGAAAGCTGCTGGGAAACTCCGCTCTGGAGAACTCCAGATGGGAAAATTCCCCCCCCCCGCCCCTCCCTGTGGACATGGCAGCACGGGATACCTGTGGGAAGGCTTTGTGGAGCGGGAGCCAGCAGCTGAGTGCCACAATTCCAGCCAGCTGGTGCTGGCAGGTGAGAGCCGTGTACAGCGACAAGGCACCGCCCTGGAGCAGAGGAGGATGGAGTTAGTGCTGGGGGGGGATCCTGGGGCACTCACCCACCTCCTCACCACAGAGTATCCCTTTGAGAGGTGTCTTCTGGGGTCCCAACCCTCCTGTGCTCCAGCTCACCTGTGAGAAGCCCCCCAGGATGATGCGGTTGGCGGGGATCCCGTTCTTCATCTCATGCTCAATAATTGCTTTAACTGGAAGAAGACGGAGAAATGGGTCAGTGGAAGGTGGGGAGGGGGTGAAAAGCATCACCTGACACTTCCAGATGCACACAGGACATTTGGCACATCAGGGAGAGGCAGAGATCCCAGGGAGAAGGTGGACTGGGATCGCAGAAGGGCAGAGAGGAAGGAGAGGTGGAAGGAAAACATCGCTTCAGCCCCAGTGAGGGAGAGGCATTCAGGAGCCCACCACCTCCCCCTCTCCCAAACTTCTTACTGTTTTCTGCAGCTTTCTTGATCCCAGCTTCATCCTCGGGTGCATCCGGAGTCAATCCCATGAGGTCAAACCTGGGAGAAGCAGCAGGGTCAGCCCCAACCTCTCCCAGCACCCAGGGTGTGAGGAGGCAGGAGCTGGGTGTGCTCTGCCCTCCCTGACTCCCACAGGGCAGTGGATTTTGGCTCTTCATCCCTCCCACTCCCCAAAAGGGTCCCACCCACCCCTGCCCCCACAAAGCACTGACCAGGAGGGCATGACCATCTTCATGTTGAGGGTCACTGGGATCCGGGGCCTGCGGAGAAACAGTGTGGGTGGTTTAGCTCAAGGCAGAGTCAAGAGGCACAGGGAGGACTGTCCCTCCTGTCCACAGCTGCACACATGACTCCCAAGGGAAAGTGGCAGATCAGGGCCACCAGACCCAGCCCAGGGGCTGCAAGGTGACCCTGGGGATCACCTGCTATCCCTGAGCAGATCCCAGATGAGCTGAAGGCTCCAGGGCACTTCCAAGCAGCCCAGCTGGGGAGCAGAGCACCTGCATCCCTCTCCTGTTTGCTGCTCCCAAGGCCAAGATGGGACATTGGAAAGGGACAGCAGAGCTCTCCCAGCCCAGTGAGTGCCCCCTGCACAGACTATTGGCACTGGGGACACATCAGGACCGTGCCCTTCCCTTCCTGCTGAGCCCCCTCCTGCCTGACCAGCGGATGGTCAGGAGCTCCAGTGCCTCTGGCTTTCACTGCAGCCACCAGGGATAAGCAGAGGACAGGAGGGGGAGGAAAAGAGCCTCAGAGCAGCAGCTCCTGTGCTGGTAGCTCTGTGGGGAACCACTCTGCCCCTGCAGCAGGAACCGGCCACGGCAGCTGAGCCAGCCTGGCTGTGCAGCCCCACGGGCAGGTCAGGGCTCAGGTCACCATCTGCCTCCCCCAACAAACAGCCCTGGCAGCCTCACAGCCCCCCAGGACCCCTCCCCAGGGCACCCCCAGGCAAGGGCAGCACTTACGCGTGAGGGCAAATGTATTTCACGTAGGGGAGGCGGATGGAGGAGAGAGCGTCGGCCCAGCTGTGCCTGCGAGAGAGGGGAGGGCACAGGGTGTTCAAGGCTTCTCTGAGCCATTTGCCCCAAGGCTTGTGCACACCCTGCCCCTCCCCTGATGTTATTTTACCAGGTCCTGCCCACCCCAACAGCCTGATCCCCCCGTGAAGCCCCAGCACTGATCCCCCCCTGCATCAGGGCGAGGGCAGCACACAAAGCCCTGGAGCTGGAGGCAGGGAGGACAAGGGGGAGGGGATCTCCTGCAGAGGGAGAAGTGTCTTTGTCACCTCCATACCCCACACTGTCCTCCCTAGGTGGCCTTGCACACCAGAGATGCCCTGGGCCAGGCACAGCCCAGCTCCCAGCGCTCCCAAGGACTGGAAAAGCCGCAGTGCTTATCAGCAATCCTGAAAGGCAGCACCACCCGCGGGGGGTGGGGGCTGCCAGGCTGCCAGCATCATAAATATTCAAGTGCAGACAGCTGCCGGCCTCAATTCCCAGTGATTCCCTGCCATTCCCTGTCAGGGCAGTGCAGGAACAGTTATGGACCCCAGCCCAAAGCCCCACATAGATCTCGGGCTGCCTCTTCCCCGGGGAGAGCAGCAGCAAAGGGCAAAATGCAAACGTCAGCAAAGCCACACGTCCCCGGCAGAGCCTGCTCCAGGGCAGAGCCTGCTCCAGGGATACTCACCCCGTGTCTCCAAGGCCATGTAGGAAAATGACCTGTCAAACAGCAAAAGGAGAGGATTAGCTGGTGTGAGAGCTGGAGCCCTGGGAGAGGGGCAGGGCTGGGCTGGGCTGGGCTGGCAGTGAGGTGGCAAATGGACACTGAGTCACTGCCTAGAAGAGACTCAGCTCAGCGATGCTCAGGACACGTCTGTGCTGTTTGGAGCATGAGGGATGGGTGGATCAGGGACATGGCAGAGGCTCAGTCTGAACTGCAGAATGGTTTGTGTTGGAAGGGACCTTGAAGCTCATCCAGTGCCACCCCCTCCCCTGGGCAGGGACACCTTCCACTAGCCCAGGTTGCTCCAACCTGGCCTTGGACACTTCCAGGGATGGGGTAGCCACAGCTTCTCCGGGCAAGCTGTGCCAGGGCCTCCCCACCCTCACAGGGAGGAATTTCTTTCATGTATCACCAAACACTCACAAACCCATCCCCATGGGCTTTTCATCTGAGGCTACAGAAAGCCCTAAGCCATGGGGGGTAGAGGGAAAGCAGCCTGGGCACCCCAGGGAAGGACTGGGAGGGAGATTTCTTTTAAAAGCTTAAATAGCCAAATCATCTCCAGCTTCCAAGGCCGAGCTGTGAGGCTGTGCCTGTGCTTCCACACCGGAACATCCCAGCCCAAGGACAGTCACTTTTCCCAAGCAAGGCGAGCCCTTGCTGGCCCTGCCTCCCACCCTGACGAGCTGAGGGACCACGGCCCAGCTCAAGGCTCCTCTGAACCTCAAGGAAGCAGCTCCCTGTTTTCCAGCCTCCTGCCAGGAGGGAGGCAGCAGGAGGGGGTCCCTCCCTTACCGCGGCGGTCTCCCGCTCTGCCCCTGAGACGGTCACGGCGTCGGCGAGGAGGGGGACAGACATGTTGTTACCACACATACACCGAGAGGGACTCGACACTGGCACCTGCAGGACACAGGGACAAGGGTGAGGCAGGAAAATAAACTCCCCTCTTCCCCTCTCTTGTTCCCCCCCCCCATCCCCAGCAACTATTTGGTGTGGAGGCAGCAGCTGTTTGGGGGAAAATTAAAGGGTAGGTGAAGGCTTTGATGTTTCAAGCCCTCGGGACACCCCACTCCAACCCCGGCCTGGCGGTGCTGGAGAGTCAGGAAGCAGCAAACACTTCCCATGTCGCACGCTGTGGGGTGCTGGAAGTGTTAAAATTAGCTCAAAAATTACACCTCAGAGCCAAAGTTATTCCTGTGACTGCACCGGCGTGGGCAGAGGGCGCAGCCCCAGCATCCCTTCGTTCCTTCATCCCCTCATCCCTGCCAGTGGAGCCATGGAGGAGCCTGACCCACATCTGCTCCGAGAGGGAAGCAGGAAATGCCAGCAGCAGCACAGGGTTTACTGCACTAAAAAAGGTCCAGCCCTGTTTTATGGAGCTTTTTTAGGGATAAGCCGGAGCACTGGCAGCTGGCCTGAGCCCCAGCCCCTCCTGGAGCTGTGCCCCCCCAGTGATGGATGACATCCTTGTCCTGCCCTGTGACTGCAGCCAGGGCCACCACCACTGTCCCCACTGCCACAGTGTCCTGCCAGCACCAAGGGCTGTCACACCCCAGATCCCGGGTTCAGCAGGGCTGACAGCTCCCACAACAGTCCATGGTGTTTATTCCCAGCTCCTCACATGACCCCGCTGACCCACCAAGACTAATTAGATCAGAGCTCATTTACAGCACTGCCATCATCCCCCAGGAGCAGGATCAGCCTCCCAGAGCAAGATCACAGAATATCCTGAGTTGGAAGGGACCCACCAGGATCATCCAGTCCAACCCCTGGCCCTACACTGACACCCCAACAATCCCACCCTGTCCCTCAGAGCGTTGTCCAAACACTCCTTCAGCTCTGGTGCTGTGCCCACTGCCCTGGGGAGCCTGTTCAGTGCCCAATCACCCTCTGAAGGAAGAACCTTTTCCTGAGATGCAACCTGACCCTGCCCTGGCACAGCTCCATCTGTTCCCTCAGGTCCTGTCCCTGCTCACAGAGAGCAGAGATGGGAGCTGCCCCTCTGAGGAAGCTGCAGAGCCCACAGCCTGCTCCAGCCTCACATCCCACAGCAGCACCATCCCCAGCACGGTTCGGATCACCCAAACCTTCCCCAAAACCCCGGTACCCCAGCAGACATCCTTACCCGAGAGAAACAGCCTCCTCCTCTCCCAGCCCGGGCCAAAGACCTGCCTGACTCGTTCGCCCGACTGCTCATCAGCCGCTTCCCGGCTCCAATAAAAACACCGGGAAACAACCGGCTCCCCGGATCTGACACAGACACGCGGCCCACGTGCTCGTGTGTGTGTGTGTGTGTGTACTCCAGGGGCAAAACAACCAGCCAGGAGGAGCAGCAGCACCTGCCAAAAATCCTGGCGACAGGAGCCATAAATAAAAGCATCTCTTAAAAAATCCTGGCAGACGGAGCCGCTCCCCCGGGGCAGGCTCAGCCCCTCACGGCTCTGCCTTGCTGGGGAAGGGGCTCCGGGGGAAAGGAAGGGTTGGACAGAGCTGCCCCAAAACACCCCGTGGGGACACCTGGGAATGCCCTGCGAGGGAACACGACACCGGGAGCGGCGGGAAGGACAAAGCCCCACAGCCCGTGTGGGTGTGGAAGCATCACCACAGCGATATGGGAGGTGTGGGGGGGGAGATGGGTCCGACTGGGGCTGTTTAAAGTGTGGCACCCGCACTGACACACACACACCCCCCGCGACGCTCATTAGGACGGGGGGCAATTAGCGTTAATTAGCGTTAATAATTACGGCGGCCCAGCCGCTCGCTCGGGCCCGAGAGAAACGAATCCCGCCTGGAAGCGGATGCAGTGGAGGCGGGAGCCGGCCTGACCTGCCCCGGCCGGGGCGGGAGCGCCGGTTTTCCCTGGAAAACAGGGATTTTGGGAGAGGTTTTTTCCCGCTGTGACTCCTGAAGGCTCGCAGGGGGTGGGAAGCGGGTGGCCCCGCTACGGGAGCCAGAACCGCGGCCCCTTGGATCCCCCTCCCCCGTTAACCCCCGTGAGGGGGACCCGCCG
>NW_020884940.1:1714383-1782832 GCF_003945725.1 Corapipo altera | reverse complement strand
CCGCCTCGCGCCGGAACTTCCGCCGGCGCGGCGCGAAGTGACGTCACGCGGGAGCGACGGCGGCGGCGGGGAGACGCCGCGGCGGCCATGATGGAACCGGGCACCGGGAGACACCCCCCGCGACAGCCGCACTCAGGGACAGCGCACAGCTCTGCACCTCAGCGTGTTTATTGCCCGCCACAGCCCGGCCCGCGGGCAGCGCCTCACACACGCGGCCCGGCCGCGCCCGTCCCGACACGTGGGGCTGGATGTCGTGTCCCGGGAGCCGCCCCGTCCCAGCCCTCAGGAGATGAAGTGCGTCTGAGGCGTGATCTGCTCTAGCCTGTGGTCGGCGGGGTTCGCGGAGGCCTCGTAGTTGCAGATGGTGACCTCGTGGCGATGAGCCTGGGTGGAGATCGGGGCTGTTACGTCCAGGGGGAGCGGGATTCCAACCCGCCCTCGGGCCCCCCGCAACGCTCGCGGCTCTGTCCCACCACCAGAATTTGACTTAATCAATGATTTCGAGCCCTTCGCACCCCCCTGGCTCGGGCTCGTCCCTCTCTGCCCTCACTCACTTCTGTCCACTCCCCCTTCAGGCCGATGTAAAAGATCTTCGTTGTCTCCGCCCCGAAGTTCTTTGGGAAGTGCATGGAGAGGTGGTAAACGTTGGAGAAACGGGCAATTCTGGAAAGAAACACACCCTGAGGCCGGAGCTGCCACTTCAGCACAGCCCCACAGCCCCACTCCAGCTCCCCCTGATCCCACTCGGACTTGGGATCAAAGATCTGAGGTGCAGGAGGAGCTGCTCCCTCACACCCGTGGGTCAGCAACAAGCTGTCACAGGGCCCAGGGACAGGACACCAGGGTGATTCTGCACCCTCAGTGATGCCTTCAAATCTATATTATATGAATTTTAGTACAGCTTTAGCCTGCTAGTACCTCTGTACAAAATTCTTAAAAATACCTCTAATATTCCTTGTTAAGAATTTAAGGTAAAATTCCTGGGGCACTGGAACTGCCACCCCCAGGCTCCAGAGAGGAGGTTTCAGGCCAGAGCTCCCACCTGGCAAGGGCAGGAGAGAGCTGGGGAGGCAAATTCTGCCCTGGGCTGACACTGCCCTAAATTTGGCAGCATGTGGGCAGGCTGGACTGAGTTCCTGTGGCAGGGAGGGGCAGTCCCCAACCCCCAGGGTGTGTTTCTCACTTGGTGGGATACTCCAGCTCGCCCAGGGGGTCCCGGTTCAGGCTGAAGGTCTGCTCTGCTTCCCTGGCTGTGTCATCAAAGGACATGTGAGGAATGTTCCTGAACCTGGGGAGACAGGAAGGAAACCCAGGGAGTTGTTAACAGCAGGGCAAGATAATTGTTTTCCTCCCCATCCATTAGCACTGCCCACATTCTTCTCGAGGAGAAGCTGAATTGGCTTTGTCTTCTCACACCCCCACAAAGCATCACCAGAAAACACAACAGCCTGAAGAAATAACATGGAAAAGCATGGGACAAAGTTGGGGAGATGCAGATCTCTCTTGGGTACATGAGGGAGCCCAGATATTGGCGGAAAAAGGGAAGCTGGGTGCCACATAAAAGCTAAAATTCAGCACCAGCACTTGGGCTGTGCATCTCCTTTGTCCCTCGGAGCACAACAACAGGACCAGGTGCAAGGTGAGCCCAGCAGGGCTTCACATCCTCTCTGTGGGACACACAGGACAATGTTGCCTTGATTAAGGTGCATTTTCCCCCTCACAAACAGGAACTGCAGAGCACTCAACACTTGTTAAAATAAGAAAGCAGCAGTGTAAAGAAGGATCTGTCTCCCTTCAGGAGCTCGACAAGGCCACGTGGCTCAGCACAGCAGGAGCCTTACAAACATCACCTGGCTGCAGGATACTGTTACTTCTCTTCACAGTCCCTCCTTCCCACTGCTTAGAGCTCCCCTCTGGACCCTTTGGCTCACCCCACTGAGCCCATGGCAGGTTGGTTCCTCACAATGCACAGCCAGTGTCTGAACCAAATATTCTAACTCAAACCAGCCCCTCATTTCTGTGGAGAAAAGGCAGGAGCAGCCACACTCATCCCACACAAGCTGCAGTTTATTTTCTCTCTTGGGTCCTTAGGATGCACAGCACCAGAGCACAGCCCTCAGTGGTGCCTGGGCACAGCGTGAGGGTGCTCAGCTCAGCTCAGCTCAGCTCCAGAAGGTGAAAAGCTGGTTTTACTCACAGCCTCATCTCCGCCGGGTGCGTCCCATCGTCCTCGCCCATCACAAGGACTCCTTTTAACTTCACGCTGCCTGTGAACCTGCCCAGACACACAGAGCGCAGTCTGCACCTCCAGTCTCTCCAAAATCAGCCCCTGTTGGAGGGGCACACGCTGTGCCTCGTCCTCAGGGGAGGAACAAGGGGTGGTGGAACTTACGGGATGTTAAACAGCAGCTCCTCGTCGTCATCGCTTTCCACGAACTGGGAAGAGAAGGAAGAGCAGGTCAGGACTGGGGCTGGCGGGGGGAGCAGGCAGGGAGGTCACCCCAGAGGGGCTCAGGGGCACAGCAGCACCTCCCTCACAGAGTCACAGGCTATTTGGGGTTGGATGGGACCTCTGGAGAACACCCAGTCCAACCCCCCTGCTCAGGCAGGGTCACCTGGAGCAGGTGACACAGGGATGTCTCCAGAGACTTCACACCCTCCCTGGGCAGCTGTTCCAGGCTCTGCCACCTCCATGGAAAAGCATTCTGCCTCAGGTTGAGGTGGAACTTGTTATGTTTTAGTTTATGGCCATTGCTCCTTGCCCTGTCGCTGAACAGAGTCGGAGACCATCCTCTGACACCCCCTGGAGATATTTGTATAGATTGACGAGATATTTGTGTGGATTTATGGGTCCCCCCGAGCCTTCCCTCCTCCAGACTGACCAGGCCCAGCTCCCGCGGTGTCTCCTCATCCCAGAGAGATGCTCCAGACCCCAAATCATCCCTGCGGCCTCCGCTGGACCCTCCCCAGCACCTCCTCCCCTTTCCTGCACCGAACATCCCAGAACTGCCCGCATCGCTCCAGATGCGCCCGCCCAGCCCCGAGCCGAGGGGCAGCACCCAGGACCCCCCTCCCCGCCCTGCCGCGCACCCCACACGCCTCAGGGACCCCCTCGCACCGCCGGCCCTCACCTTCGCGCGGTCGCCGCGCTCCTCCCAGGCGCGGAACACGAGAGCCCCGGACCCCTCCCGGCGCTCGTTGAGGCACTGCAGGCGCTGGCGGTCGATGCGCAGGTAGAGCGCCCAGGCCGCCCCCCGCTCCGCCGCCTCCTCCCCGCAGCAGCAGCGGCACCGCCCGGGCCCGTGTCCGTGCGCCATGGCCGCGCACCGCGCATGCGCCCCGCCGGGGGCACGCCCACTGCCCCGCCGAGGCCACGCCCACAGAGCGCTCGGGGCACGCCCGTTGTTGGGTGGCCACGCCCACAGAGCTAAGAAGACACGCCCATCATCCTGTTGCTCCGCCCACAGATCCCTCCGGACGGGCCCACCGCCCCATGACCACGCCCACGGAGCCGTGTGGGCACGCCCACAGAGTCCAGGACACGCCCACCGCCCCTTAAAGCACAGGAGTCAGTGCATCAGAAGCCGCGCCCACTTTTATCACCACGCCCACATCGAGCGAACACGCCCATTGCCCCGCCCACATAATCTGAAGCCCCGCCCATATGGGCGTGGTTTGGCGCTGCACGTGCTGAGTCCCCCCGGTGGTCCCGGCGAGGGGGCTCGGAAAGGCCCCGAGCGTCAAACTTTGGGGCCTTTTCCAGCCAGGAAGGGAGCAGGAGCAGCATTCCCTTCGGGAATCCCAATCCCGGAGCATCACCCTGCAAGGGGCCACAGAGACCCGTTAGTTCAACATTCACTGTCAGAGCCAGGAAAGAACAAGCAGCCCAGGGTCCAGCGTTTGGCTTTTATTGAAACATGATTTTCCTCTTTTCATATAACTTATCTAATTAAAATATTCATCTCGGTTACCACAAAAAAAAAAAAAAAAAAAGGAACATAGAAAATCGTATATACACAGTTCCAGGACCAAAATAAAAGGGGAGACCAAATTTTTCCCCCCCCCCCTCCTCACTCCCGTCAACTCATCCCGCCGGGATGGGGCGGGGAAGGGGGAAGAGGCAGCTCTGCTCCGTCCTCTGTGTGTGGTGGAGCACAGAACAACTGCACAAGGCTGGGAACGAGCACTTTAATCCCAGACTTATCCCATGGAAATAACCCTCCTCTGCTCCCAGCCGAGGGATGACCCTCCTCTGCCCTGTAGTGTCCGAGCAAAAGGAAGGGAAGGGCAAAGAACTGGCATCATCCCCGTGGGGTGCACAGAGCAGAGTCACTCCAGACACAGTGTCACCTCCCTGCAATCCCAAAGAGCTAAAACACGGACACGGCTGGCAAAGCCTGGAGCAAAGGGGCTGCTCTGAGAGGGAAGGAGCATCATCCCAAAACAGCAACGACTGGCCAACACCCCCATCTGAATACTGAGCTGGGGTATTAATTAACTGGCAGTTTTAGCAGCGCCCAAAATTGTTCTTTGGGCATCACCCAGCTCCTTTGTTCGAAGCCCCATCGTGTCTGAACACGATGCCAAGCTCTGCTTCCCTCCCCTCTGCCCCTGCCCCAAGTACAGAGGAGAAATAAATGGTAGCACAACAGTCAGCAGAAAGAGAATATATTGTTATCTAATTAAAAATACAGCAAAATTAAATACAGCAAAAACGCAGGAGTAAGGAGCCATTATTTTACAGCACAACACACACTGAAGATGCTGCACGGTAACATTTAAGCATCTGGGACTGTAACAAACTTACAGCACATGAGAGTCTGAGAACATTTTTCCAAGAACTTCAAACTAAGAAAAGAACAGACCAAATAAACAGCAGACAGAATGGTTTTAAAGCAAGAAATCTTTTAAAAGGGAGGGAGAAAAAGAGAAAAAAAAAAAAAAAAGGAAAAAAAAAAAAACAAACCAAGAGAAAGCAGAAGCAAATAGGGATTTTTCCAGAGCCCTCCAGGGAGGACCCTTCCCAGCGAGGTTTCCCCCGGTCAGTGCACACAGACAACTCCACCGGTTTGGGATTTGGCAGCCACGGAAAGCCAGCAGCAGAGCTTCTCAGGAGCTGCCAACAACAACAGCATCCACTACCAGCATCTTTTCCACCCAGACAGCGAAGTCCTAGGGCAGCAAATATGGCTTGGAACAGGAGAATCCCTCCCCTCTCCGACCCAGTCGGGCCTCTGAGCCCTCACAGAGGCCACCACGAGACCTGGGTCTCACCAGCCCCATCCTCTGCTTGCACCAGCTCTGGGGGATTCACCTGGGGACAGACACAACCCACCAGCAGAAACCCTCCCCAGGAGGCTCCACATGCCACAGCCTGGGTGTGTCCAGCGAGCCCAGCTGCCACCACACCCCTCAGCAGCACCGGGGCTCCCACACTCCCAGGAGCCCCAGGGCACTTCCTCAGACTCCCACCAGCCACTGGCTCCACCGTGTCACCTCACACACCTCTTCCTTCCCGAGCTCCAGCTCCTCAGACACCAAGTACAACAGAGCCTTTTGAACTCCTGCTGCGAAGGACACACGTTAGAACAACCACATTCCGTCACTCACTTCCCTACAACCTCATTCAAGTGGTTCCAGGTTCAGAGACCACAATCCTTGGACTCTTCCAAAGAGGGGGCAGAGCAAAACATACAGAGGAAAAGACAGGATTTAGGCACCAGCTTCCAAACTGGAAATAAATCCTTTCCAATTCCACACAGAAAACAAGACAAAAGTATTCCTTCTTTCCACTAAAAGAGGCAAACGATACCTTCACTGATATTTAAAAACTTTCATTTGCAAAGTCCCCTATTCTTCTCCCAATAAAAAGTTAAAATCCCACTTGGTGCACAGTAAAATTCCTCCCCAATCCCTTGCAGTTTTATTCCCAGTAGCCAGCAGAAGACAACAACAGCAGCAGAGGAAACATCCCCAAAGGCTCTTGGCATCCCTGCACGGCCACAAAAGCATCTGTACAGGATCTACAGCAACAGCAGGGGGGAAGGTCAAGAGCTGAGGTTTTATTAACACACACGAGCAGGGAGCGAAGCCTCAGGACTTGTTAAAGGAGTGACAAGTGGATGGGCCACCAGTCCTACCTGTCCCAGAGTCTCCAGGTGAGACTTTGGGCCCAGCAGGTACCAGATCACAAGGAAAGACTCCCGTGACACCCAGTTTCCACTCAGACAGATGGATTCCAGCTCAAGTCACAGAGGCTGACCCCTTGGACTGGACTGGGAGGGGAGAGACTACTGGGAGCGACATAAATAACACAGCAGGGTAGAGGGGCAAAATATTAATTAAAACCATTTCATAATTTATTAAGAGGTTAAATAGTAAATAAGTCTCTGGATCTTCCACTCTCAGCAGGTGCCAAGACTTCACATTTTCCTGTGTCAGGAGATTCTGTACACCCTTCTTTCGACGGATGCCAAAGCCAGAAACAGGATGTTGAGGGCAGGGGGGAAAGAGGGGGGGCTTGACACTGAGAAAGGGACCAGAATAAAAGATAAAATACTGTGCCGTCATCTTGTGCAGATTGAAGCTTCTCCCAGCAGCTGCAGCCTCCAAAGAGTCCAAGGGCAAGGGCTGTTTGGGAACCTTCTCCCCCTCCAGTGCCACTCCTTCCCATGAGAGAAAGTCCCAGGTCAGCACTGCAAACTTATCTCCGAGAGAACCTGTTTTTGAAAGCTTTGATAGTCTTTGCCATCATTGGTGCAATTTCTGCAACGGAGAAAGAAGGGGAAAAAAAGAAAAAAAAAGACAAATCAAACAACAAACTCCCACACACGAAAGGAGCAGTAGCAGAGTAAGAGCAGAGAGCAATTCAAAGCTGCAGCCCTGGCAAGTGTGTGCTCTCTGATCGTGGCCCATCCTATTTATCAGGTCACAGACTGAGGAGAACCCACTGCTTTCTGCACTGCAAGGACACAGACCTCTGGTTAAACCCTCCCTGCTTCCCTCCCAAGAGAACTCCACCACATTTTCATAGTTCCCAACAGCTGGACAGACACAGGACAGCAGGAGGGCACTGGTGCCATTAGGACAGGCTGATACAGTCAGCTCTGAGCAGAAAAAGTGAATTGGATGTTTCCCTGTGCTTTCCCTTGTGAAAGAAGTTTGAATGGGCTCTCCTTAGAGAGAGGAGATGCCAACATCAAACTCTCCTGCACAGCCTGGAATTCTCCTGCAGCACAAGCAGCTGTTGGTGAAGGAGGAGCAATAAGAGGCCACAGGGATGTTCTGCAGGTTGTACTTACTCTTCACTGGGGGTTTCCTGGGGTCGAAGGAGGAGAAGGTGCTACCTGAAGATGGGACAGAGTGGGCACTGCTGGTGCTGGGCCCATCGTAGGACTGCTCGTCACTCGCTCGAGCGTGGCTTTTGCTGGATGTGTACAGGACAGGTTTGATTCTGAAACACACAGGGGACAGGTATTTCAGTAAAGATTCACCACAGTTTGATGCAGTTCTACAGACACGAGCCATGTTTGCCAACAGCACCACGGCTGATACCACGTGGAACCACCTCCGTACTTCCCAGCAAGAAACAGCCCAGCAGAGTTACAAGTTTCACTGCAAAAGGAGCTCCCAGACACTCAGTATCCTTTCCTGCTGGGATGCAGAGCTTCAGGGGGAAGCTAGCAGGAGGCCCTGAGCAGCAAGAGCTACTGAGAAACACTCACTTGGTCTTCTCTGGCAGAAGAGGCCCTCCAGTTCCAAACTTCTCTTGTCTCCTTCGTACATCCCGAGGGGGCTTCGCTGCAGAGTTCACAAATGCCATTTTGGCCACTCTCCCTGCAAGAGGCCAGAGGGAAACATCACTTAGATCCAGCTTACTACAAAGGAGGCTCCTCAGTGCTTGTCTGCAAGTTCATCCACCTCTCCCCAGTCCATCCACTCCCAAGCTCCGGTAACAAGTCTCCTCCCCAAGGTCTGAACCTCTTGCAGTCACAGCATGGGCCGTGAGAAATCAGACTGATCAGCTCAGGAGTTCTCATTACGTTCACCAAAAGAGCAGGAATGATTCTCCCCACTCTACTTTTCTTCAATCCCAGCATGGAGAAGCCACTCTGGAACAGGAGGTGCTTATTCAGCCCTAAACATTCCTCCTATAAAATATCAAAAGATCGCTCTGCATCAACACCGCTACGGACGAGAGCGAGAGGCTGCCAAACCCATAAGCAAAGGCCACCACATAAAGAACCCAGAGCTATGCACCTCCTAAACTGGACTAGTTTTAAGCCAGTCACCCCAAAACACCCTCCCTCAGCCCCACCTTTGGGTTTGTTGGCGTGGGCCGAGCCGATGTTCCGTGCCAGCATGAGCAGCCGCTGCTCGCGCGCGTCGTGCAGCCGCAGGTACATCTCCCGCCACGACTCGAACTCCTCTGGCTTCTCGTTCTTGAAATCTCTGAGGCAGTGATTGTGCCACAGCTGATCCGTGTCCTCAATGAGCACCTGAAACAAACCCACACGTAGCTGGCATCCCTCCGGGCACACCTCCACTCCCCTCGGCACCGGCGTCGCTGGAATTCCGCAGAGGGGCAAGATGGGAAAACCAGGAGCTCAGGACTATCAAAAGCCAACTGTTGTTACAAAAAAAGCTTTGTTCTCTGCTATTCTGCTACTGCAGATGAGGACAGAACATGAATGTTCCATGTCACATCCCTCCCCAGCTGAGGCACTCACATGATTACATTCCTCGATGCGATACAGCTGCTCTGGGGTGCATCTCTCCAACACCGGCTCCAGCACAGAGAAAGGGACACCACCCACTTCATAGATTGCTAGAGAGAAGCAAGATGCACAGAGTATTATTTATGCTGCTCCTTCCTTGCCGAGGAAAGGGTTTGACACCTTCAAATGCAGTGGGAAAAAATGGAAGACTGTATGAGGGGAAGAGGAAAGGAACCTGAGGCACCGGTACCTCCAGGTTAAGAAGTGCCCATGCAGGCTCTGTTTGCCACAATTTCCACTGCCTGAAAGCATTCTGGGTGCTGATCCCTGCAGCACCTGAGCTTTCAGGGAGATCTGTCCCATATTTGTGACAAGGGGCAGGTGTTCCAATGCTCCAGGCCAGGTGCTGCTGGGATTAATACAAACAAGCCGCCAAAATTTCAGCGTAACTGAGGCAAGGTACTTACAGTCGATGTTGTTGCTGAGGACCCTGATGCACTGCTGGTACAAGGACATCATCTTTGGGAGGTAGGCAGTTTTGGAGCCCGAGTACACCTGCATTTTTGAGTTTAACCGTCGGCCTGTGAAACCTGCTTCGCTCTCTTCGACCGGCGAGGACACTGCTGTGAGGGGAAGGACTTGAGGTGAGAAGGGAGCAGAGAAATGAAGAGCCCACCCCGCTGAACACCACAGAGACACAAATTGGACTAATGCAGGAGCAACCCCACGGGCAAAGCCTTCTCCAGGAGACCTGCAACCTCGCTCAGGAAGGGAAGGCCCAAAGCCCAAAGCCCAAAGAAGGGTCAGCAAAGGATTTTCCTCGTTTCTGCCAGAGCACGTGGGAAAGCAGTTGCTTTTCTCTGAAACCTGGACTCTGGGCAGAGCCCAACAGAAAGACTTGGACCCAGCCAGCATCCACTCCTGCTCTCTCCCACAAACTGGCTCGTTCCCAACCTATTTTCCTGCCCAACATACCTTTCCTTTTTGTCTGGGAGCAGGTAATGGACTCGATGGAGGGAAGAGGACGATAGTTGGCCTGGATCGGGGGCAGTGGGATGTCTGGTAACGTTGGTACCACATCTAAGATTATCTGGAAAGAGAGGATGGACATGCAAGTGAGACAGGAGTACAGGAGAATGTGACATCCCACCAGTGTACAAACAGCACTGAACTGCATTCTTCTGCATATTTTGAATAAACCACTCAATGCTGATCACTTCCCACTGGGAAACAGCCTCGGGGGTGGCTCTGACTAGGCTGTCAATATGAAGAAGCCAAAATCTGGGATCTGAATCACTCAGCTTCCTCCAGTAAGAGCCATCCACATCTTTAACCTACCCAGGACAAGCAGAAACATATCCTTGATATGTCATTTACCTGTTCTGCCTCTTCTCCTCCTGCTGCAGAAAAACTCTGCAGTGGTAGAGAAGGGAATGTCACAAACTGAGGGAAACTTAAAACTTTGATATGAGGCACTTTTTCAAATGAACAGCAAAGCAGAATTTTAAATGCTGTTAACATTATAAACAACACTTTTTGAAGAGCCAAGTGCTTCAAAGTTCAGTAAAAGCTGAAACAGTAAAGGTTTTATATGTTAGTCCCTATTTATACACCAAGCCCTGGCACCCATGTGACAATGGATATGAACAGAAATACTGCTCATTTTCCAGGCTTTCACAAAAGAAGGTTTGTCTTTTAAAATAAGCTGCACTGTAACACCAGTTCTCCCATTTCTGGACACCAACAGATTTAATTAACAAAACTGCAGTACCAATACAGACAAAAAAAGACTCATTTTAGAGTGTAAATACCTGAGAGGGGAGACATGGGAACCTTGTTAGCAGGAGATGCACTGAACACTGGGCTGGATTCTGAGCTGACTCACCTCTACAGATACTCTGCTTGTTTAACAAGTGCATCATTGTCCAATACTCTTCCATATGAGTATTTAGCTGAAGGTTTTCTCTTTTACTCTCCCCATTTTTTGACCAAACATAAAATAATAAGCATAAAAAACCCACCCACTGCATTTCTTTCTTCCCCTCCCTCTTCACCCACTTTTCCAAGGGGAAAACTAACAAGCCCCAGGCATCAGAGGACCGAGAGCAGCTGATCCCACCTTCTTTGCTCACTGTCACATCCTTCCAAACCTTACCCTCTTTGGTTTAGGAGGCTCTGGAGGTTTCTTCTCTGCCTTTTTCTCGCTTGTTTTCTTGTGGCTTGGATTCTTCTGACTCGAGCTGTTGCTGCTGGCTTTGGATCCGTTCTGTTTGCTGTGCCCTCGGTCCTTCTCCCCAGCTGACCCAGCCGAGGGTTTGACCACTTTCTTTTTCTTTTTCTGGGGCTGGTCGTAGCTGAGATACGACTCAAAGGACATTGTAGGCTGTTCAAACTCGTCCTCCGCTTCCCCCTCCCCAGAATTTGAGGAAAAACCCGCCGATTTTTTGTCCACGTCGGAGATTTTGCGCTTCCCCTCCGAGGATTTTAAGCTCCCAGAAACCCCCTTTTCCTTGACCCTGTTTGACGAGTCAGCCTCAGCTTTCCGCTTCTCCCGCTCCGTGCTGGAGGTCTCCAGGCTCGGCTTGGACTTCTCCAATTTGCTTTTTTCAGAGTCCCGATGCTTTTGCTTCTTAACGTGGTTGTCCAAAGACTCTTCCAAGGGCGGCAGCGTGTGCAGCTTCTCCTTTTTGGAGGTGCTGCTTTCTCGGTTCTTCTCCTTCTTGGTGCCATCCGACGTCCTCTGCTTCTCCTTGCCGGCCGCTGCCACGGGGGATTCTCGGAGCTGCTCTTTAAAAGAGGTCTTGTGCAACCTTTCTGGGCTGAAGGCAGAGGTCCTCTCGTCCCCTCTGCCATCAAGTCGCTGCTTCTTGTGAGATTTGTGCTCTTTGCTTCGACTCGTGTTCCCTTTGTCACAGAAGTCACCGGAGTTCCGGCCTCCCATGAGCTTCTCCTGAAAGCTGTGGCCTTTGCTGGCTTTCCGGTGGAATACTGTGGGTTCTTCCTGCTCCTCAGAGGCATAAGGGTCTGTGTCCATATCCTGAGGGCTCTCACTCGGCTCAGGTGACACAGCTTGTCCACAGTCCGAGTACTCCTGATCTGAAGAGAGCACCGGGGAAGATCTGCCCCAACCCTTCCCCTGGTGGCTGCTATAGCCGTAAGTCTCATGGGCTCTCTCAGGCCTGGGATACCTTTTGGACTTCTTTTCCCTATGATCTGGGCTGTAGGATTGGCTGCAGGATGGCTGGAAGGGTTCTGAATAATCCTGGTCAGGCTCCTCATCCTCTCTGAGGGAGGACTCCTGATGTCTTTTGCTCGAGCTGCTCCTCTCGTAGTCACGGTCTTCGGAGTCCAGGTTATTTCTGAAGGGAGAAAAAACCAAAACAGTTAGATTAAAACTTCCCACTGTGACTGAAAAGAGCCAATCCCTTTGGACCATGTGGACTGGAACATCTCTTACAGAAGACTAAGGCTGTATTTGGTAGTTTTGTGGTGAGAATGCCGCTGATTTTCTCAGGTACGGCAACATTCAGGGATTTAAAAACTGCATTTCTAGTGCAAGAATTAAGCACTTTTATTAGAACTAGAGACAGATGTGTACAGAACCTTCTCCCTGGCTGTGTGGTGCCTATGGGGAATGTCACCCAGTTCCCAGTGAAGCACATAGGAATGAATAACTGGGTCTTTATCACTCAAATCTATTTGATCTCATTGCTGGGTTCAACACAGCTTTGTTACTGCAACATGCCTGCTGTCAGCAACTCCCAGTTTCCACAGGGTTTTGGTTCATAAAAGCCTTCTTTCAAAGCAGACCACTTCCTTTCCTTGGGCCTAGAACTTCCTGTCTTTGGCACCATAAAATGGGAAGCAAGCAGATTGCAGCTCTTGCATTATTTAAGGCACTCTTCTGGCATCTCCTGTTAATCTCTTCATCAAATTCTTGAAAACTGGCCCCCTACTCCCACACAAAACTGCAGCCATCAGCACCCAACGCTCCACAGCCAGCAAAGGCAGGAAGTTTGTGCCAAAACCAGGCAAAAACCCCCAGGCAGAGTTAGACATTTGTTTTATGAGCTTTTCCAGAGCCTTCACTTTGCTTCCTTGGCCAGAGAGGTTTATGATGCCCCCTGCAAAGACATCCCAAAGCTCACCCATGAGGTTCACTCACCGCTCTGCCTCTTGGGCCACTGGCACCAGCTTCTTCCACCTGGCCACGAGGTCCTTGGCAAAGTCTCCCACGAGCTCGTGCTTCCGAAGGCTGTTCACAGTCTTCCCAACACCCGTCTCCTGCATGGGAGAGACAAGAACATGAATCCATCTTAGCAAAACAGGCATTCTCACCCCTGCTAAACTTCCTAAGGAGTCAATGAAGTCAACACACCATCTCCTGCTGTGAGGTAGGGATAAAGTTCCTTGATCTAGCAGCAAAGATATCACATTCACCACGTTTCCTGATGACATTATGTCATTTACTACGTGTAAATCAGAGACTTAATCTTACCTGAGTCTAATTATGTGTATTAATAAACCAAGTTAGTATTTGCCATGGCAGCTGATAAATTTGAAGACAGAAACCATCAATAATTTTAAGGATTAGCTCTCTTCCTAATTTCATGCTGATTTATCACTGGGATCCGCTCCGACTCTCATATCCCAGTCAAGTGTAAAGCTTTTGGAAGAAGTGAGGATGACAGACTGTCCTCCATGGCTTCCCACCTGCTCTGACACGCTCCTTGCCCGTTCCTGGCACTTCCAGAACCTTATCACAATCACACCCATGACACCAGGCTGGAGCAGGTGGCCAAGGAAACACACTCCGCTCCAGGGAAAGCAGCATTTCCGTGGAAAACACTTATCCCGTGACTCGACAGACACAATGAAAGAGTGAGAGATTTCACAGCTCTTACCACGAGAATGTCAACTGTGATGGGCAACTCTGAGAGCCTCTTCAGACTTTTCAGCAGCTGTGGAGACAAGAGGAAAAGCGTTCAGGGTTGTCACACAGAACCACAGTCCGGGATTAGGGAGGAGGAAAATTCTGCACTGCCTGAGAGCCTGTTAGGAAGATCCAAGTGGCTGCCAGCTGCTGTCTCGCTCCAAAAGAGCTCCTGAGGAGCTGAACACAAGGGCAAACTGTAAAGAAATTATCATCTCTTTGCCTAAGAGAACACATCTGAGTCTTATAACGCAATCAAATATTAATGTTTTCCTCACATGGGCCTGCAACTTAAATCTGGCTTAAAGCATCAGGAACAGACACACAGCAAGAGGAGGAAAGGACTCGGGAAGCGGTGCTGGAATCGAATCCCTTGGCAAGAGGGGTGGGAACAAACACAATTAAAAAGGGGAAGGAAGATTTCTAGATGCTCTAAAAGACCTAAAAGGGGAACCTGTGTCTCCTGTGCTGACTCCCCCCAGGCCAGTGCTGCTGACAATCTCTCTGCTCTCAGGTGCTAAAAAGGCACCTGAGCCCTTCCACAGCCTCTGCCTCTCATCCCACTGGTTTCTCTTCCCTTCACTGAACACCAGGGAAGTGTTTCCACTACACACCCCCAGCGAGGCCCTGTCAGGACCTACAGCCACTCCATGGCACAGGGACTCCAGTGTCACCCCAGCAACAAGCTGCAGGAGCTTGACAAGGGGCAACGGCCTCAAGCTGCACCACGGGAGGTTAAGGTGGGACATCAGGAAGAATTTCTTCTCTGGAAGGGTTGCCCAGACACTGGAATGGGCTGGAAGTGTTCAAGGGACGACTGGACACGGCACTCAGTGCTCTGGTCTGGTTGGCAAGGTGGGGACTGGTCACAGGTTGGACTCGATGTTCTTGAAGGTCTTTTCCAACCCTAATGATTGTGGGATTCAAGGTGAATGGGATGTACTTGTACCTCTGCCAGCCAGGTGGTTTGGGACATCGCCTCACCCACGTCTATTGGCTCTGTAGCTACAGCACATGGTAGAACACATCTGACAGCACTGTTGCCCCTCACATTATTTCCCACAGCTCAGCTATAGCCACAGTCCAGCCTCATCAGCATTCCCATTATTATAGCCCCTATACAGCCCAGGCTTTGCTCAGCACTCCTATGCTATATGCCATACAAAGGGCTGCCCCTGATCCAGATCTTCTCTTTAAAACACTGTGCTCGTGCTCAAATCAGCACTGTCAGCCTCAGCTATTCCAGTCACCCCCACGTCCACCATGCAAGGGTCAGAGAGCTTTACAAGTCTCCCTTTTGAAGGAAATGAGTTCTTTTAACCTTGAGAGAGAGAAAACCCTTCTCGACACTGAGGGAAGGGTTCACCCGGCTTAAGCAAAACCAGGACACTTCCTGTTCACTAGAAACCAACTCCTTTATATTTAGGACTTAATAACCGTGACACAAGGTTTCGGTTTTCTTGTTTTTTAGAAGACTGAAACAGTGATACCAAGAGTAACTGCTCTGTTGCCTTGCCAGCGCAGCTGCTCAACAAGTGCACTGGCAACTGAAGCCATCAAACCAGAGACAGCAGAGACACAGCCCAGCTCTGCTGCCTTCCCTCAGACAGGCAAGGCCTGCCACAGTTCCTGAGGCAGGATCCCTCTAGGAAGGCCAAGATCCTCCTGGCAATGACAGTAAAGGAGTTTGGACTAGCGTGCACAAGAGGTCCACTGGAAGGGGAAGAAGGGTGGATTTTGTACGAGCTAGAAAAAGTCAAACAGGACACTATTAAGACAACAGCATCCCTTTAAGCTGATTAACTTCCTAGAGAGGTTGTTTCAGAGCTTACAAAATCCCACCATGAGAATAAGAGCCTGAGGAGGACTTGTTCTGGTATCCATAAAGCCTCCCAATTATTTTCTAGCTACACCCCACTGTAGCTAATTTCCCACAGCTCTTTAGTTATTTGTTGCCTTCAGGGCTGAATTCCAGGAAGAAAAGCGCTGTTCTCAATGGGAATGCTGTTCTCAATGTGGTTTGAGACCAGGGGACCCACACATTTGATCCAGAACACGTCTCACAGGGAGCTGGGTTATTCCACACCCACTTCAGTCAACGCCTGCAGCCTCTGTGGAGCACAAGTCCTCGTGCATGAGACGCACAAAGTGAGACAAATCCAAAGCAGTGAGGCCTAAAAACTTGTACTAATCTGTATTTCCCATGGAAATCAGCTGATGGAGTGCATCCCACTGAAATCAGCCAAACCCATTCCAAGGGACATCAGGAAGAATTCTGGACATCAGGAAGAATTTCTTCCTGGAAAGGGTGGTCAGGCATTGGAAAGGGCTGCCCAGGGTGGTGGTGGAGTGACCATCCCTGGAGGTGTTCAAGGAATGACTGGATGTGGCACTGAGTTGATATGGAAGGGTTGGGTCAAAGGTTGGACTCGATGACCCTGGAGGTCTCTTCTGTGATTCTAAACCTGGCAGCTCATCTCAGGAACAACCAAGATCCTACGAGTCCTGTGAGGAAAAGGCAACCAGGCAGAAGACAGAGAACACCAGGCCCATATCTTGGGAGGCACCAGATCAAACACACACGGCAAAGCTCTTCCAAAACACCCCAGTGCAGAGCAGAGTTCCAGTCAATCAGCCACAGGACACAACCCACGAAAACTTCCCTTGGTTCCAGCTCCAATCAGGTTTTGTTGAACATGGGTGGATTGTTTTCTTATTCTAAAACTCATCCAGACCGTTACGACACTAAAAACACAGATTAATATCAAATTACTCCAGCACAGCCTGGCTGCTTCCTCTCCATGAAGATGCTCTTATTCATGTTTTCCTTCTCCTATTTCTTCCCTCAGTCCTGCAGCAGAGTTTGTACCTTCTCTGCTGGAAAAAAAAAGACTCTTTCCAAACCATCACAGCACTGTCCAAGATTTCCCTCATGCCGTTCTGTGCCAATTCTCGCCTAAAACCAATAATAACACTTAACACCTTTCAGCAAGGCAACGAGTTGAACACTTTACTGGGCAAATATTGTTCTTTCACATTCCTGATATGACATTTTCAAAGGACAAGGCAAGAAAAGTGAAGACTGGAAACAGTGTAAGGTGTGGGCAGCACCCAGGGATGCCGTGGATTTGTCCTGCTGACAGGGTAAACTCTTTGGCACAGGAAGATCCTCAGAAAATCCATCAAAGAAATGCAATAGCTACTAAATTCAAGCTTTAAAACACTAGTGCTTTCAAGGATATAGCTGGAAAGGTACCAGAAAATCAAGAGTACAGATGAAAGGACCTTTCTGCTGGGGAAGGGAAAAGGTTTTGGTGTCACCACCCTGCTTTACCTCCTCTGCCCGCCCTCGCAAGACTGCACAGGATCAACAGAGCAAGAAACCACTTTACTCTACGAGGTCATTGGAGAAAGAGTCAGGCTGTGCTAACACTGCCCCAAGTCCTGCAGTGCCCCAGAAACACACAGAAGCACTTCTTGCCCCAAGCTCACACAAGGGTCAGGGAACAGGAGCACTAATTCTCTGTGCAATATTTGAAGTCTCGCCCATGTTCTTGGTATCATGGAGCCCACACCCCCTGCAATTGGCTCCCTGGCAGTCCCTCAGCTCCATTTGGGGCTCCACCAGTTAAACCCTGCCCTGGCCCTGGCTGACAGGATGAGGAGAGTAACCAGATCCTATCACATCACCCCCAGCGAGGCTGGAGCTGCTGCAGGGGCTCCCATTTCAAAGGGTCAGCACTTGATCATCCACTCTTCTTCCTGGGCAGCAGGAGATCTTAGAAAGAGAGTTCTGCAGGTGTTTGCCTCAGTTAAACAAAGCCAGCCAAGCACAGAGCACCTGCACAGCCCTCCCTGCCTCCTCTTTACCCCGAACTACACAAAACACGAACCAAACACCTGTGAGCAGCCACAACAGATGCTCCCCCTTTAAAACAGGACACCTCGCAGAACGGGATCACAGCACGCCCGGGATCAACCGTAACTCCAAAATTTCCCTTGAAAAAGCAGCTCGGGAGGCCGGTTTGTCCCAGCAGGGGGGTCGCTGCCGGCAGCCGAATGTCACCGAACACGCCGAGCCGGGGCAGGTCGGGGCAGTGCGAGCACAGCGGCCGCCCCACGGCAGCTGCTGCGGGCAGCACATTTTGGCAGCGGGCACGTTCCCCGCGTGGAGAAGGGGCAAGAAGAGCCAAGAAACTCCCCCAGACGGAGCCAGCCCCTCGTCCCCACCCACCCCCGCGGCGGTGCCAGGGGGTCCCGTGTCCCCCCCCGTGTCCCCCCTCCAGCCCCGCGGTTGTGGCCCCCCCGCCCCGTCCCCTCCTGCCCCCGCTCGGGCACCGCGGCTCCTCCGCGGGGAACACGTCACCAGGGAAAGACTCTTCCGGCGAGTTCTCCCGATGCCCAACCGCGCCCCAGCCCTGCCAGCGGGGACCCCAAAAGGGACGCCCGCCTGTCACTGCCGCGGGGGGTCCCCAAAAGGGACCCCGGACCGATACTGTGGCGGGGGGACTCCACGAGGGACACCTGCCCGCCACTGCTACAGGGGGACCCCAAAACGGATCCCTGCCCAGCCGCACCCCGCCTGTGCCACAGGGGGACCCCAAAAAGGGACCCCTGCCCGCACCCCACCCGTGCCACGGGGGGACCCCACACCGGATCCCTGCCCGCCGCTGCCACGGGGGCACCCCGAAAGGGACCGCAGCCCGCTGTAACGAGCCCGGCCCGGGCTGGTGATTGAGTAGGGGATCCCATCGCGGACAGCCCCCGGACCGCCCGCCCGCCTCGCCCCACGGACCGCAGCTGGGCACAGCACTCCGCGGAGGGGGACCCGCGGCGGTGGGCAGGCCCCGCGCCGCTCCCCGCGCCCTCCCGCGCCCCGTCCCCGCCGCCGAGCCCCCCCCCCCCGGTGGGCCGGAGGAGCCGCCGTCACCTTCTTGGGCTCGGCGCTGCCCGCCAGCCGCGCCTGCAGCCGGCCCACGACTTCCAGCACCGACTCCGCCATGTTTAGTGCTGGCCGGGCCGGGCGGCGGAAGCGGCTTCAGCGCCCGCCGGGCACACGGCGCGGCCCCGCTGCCGCCGCCATCTTGGCTGCGGGCAGGAAGCGGAAGTGGCGCAGCGCGGCCTCGGCCATGAAGGGTGAGGGCAGAGTTCGGCGCCGCCATGTTGAGGCCTGGCGGCGGCGCCGGGCGGCGCCATCTTGAGTGCGGGCAGGGCGGAGCTGAGGGGGGCGCGGCCGGGATCGGGACGGGCTTCCACGGAATTACAAAGTGACTGGGGTTGGAAGAGACCCCTGGAGATCATCCAGTGACACAGGAACGCGTCCAGGTGGGTTTGGAGTGTCTCCAGAGAGGGAGATTCCACGCTCTCCCTGGGCAGCTGTTCCAGGGCTCTGCCACCCTCTGTGGGAAGTTCTGCCTCATGTTGATGTGGAACGTGTTATGTTTCAGTTTATGTCCATTGCTTCGTGTTCTGTCACTGAAAACAGTCTGGCACCATCCTCTGACTCTCCTTGGAGATACTTGTATGGATTGATGAGATATTTGTAGGGGTTGATGGGTATTTGTATGGATTGATGGATCCATACAAATGGTTGGATCCTCTCAGCCTTCCCTTCTCCAGACTGACCAGGGCCAGCTCCCACAGTCTCTCTTCATCACAGAGAGGCTCCAGTCCTTTCATCATCTTTGTGTCCTCCACTGGACCCTCTCCAGCAGCTCCTTGTCTTTCCCAAGCGCCCTCAACCGCTTCTCATGCGGTTCACTGCCTTCCCCTGTTGCTGCGGCAATGCCCTTGGCTGGGGACATCCAGGGTAACTCCTGCTTCCCTTTGGGATTGTTGGCAGTGAGGATGTTCTTGCAGTGCTGTATCTCAGGTCTGAGTCCGGACCTGAGTGCAGCCCTTTCCATGTCCCCCACTGAGCCCACACCACCCCGAAAGCCTGCTGTAAATGGAGAAGTGATATGAGCAGTCAGGTGCCTGGGGGCAGGCAGGGGTGAGGAGGATGTTGCAAGGGGAGAGTTGAGGGTCTCTGTGCCTCAACCTGCAAATCCCGGTGTTTCCACCCTGGACTAACCAGTCTGAGAGCCAGGTAAGAGCAGCCCCAGCCTTTGGTGAGTCACAGGGAGCCAGGGCTCACTTGGCAGGATCTGCAGAGATCTGTGTGGGGCACAGGAACTGCTGAATAATGCAAATAACGTCACGGGGAAAGACTTTGGTGCTTTCTAAAATGGGGCTGCAGCAAAGTAGTGTCTAGAGCTGCAGTGTCCAAGTTTTGCAGGTTGGCTTGGAGTTTGCTGTGACTCACACCCTGACTGAACCCAGGGCTGGAGGCACCAGCAGGTGAAGGAGAGGGACTCTGTCTGGTTACATATTTAAGAAAATAATCCTGACATAACTTTCTGAAGACAGAGTGTCACCCAGTGTAGGTTCTGCTTCTCCTTGGGATTGGTGGCAGTAAGGATGCTCTTGCATTGCTGTATCTCAGGGAGATGCAGGTCTGAGGGATCTGGAGAGAAAAACTGGAAAAAATATTTTTTACTTCCTGTGAAATTTCAATATTTAACCTGTGTTTACACTTCCAAATCCAGCTGAAAAGCTCCTGTCTTTCGAGTACAGGTGTCCCTTGCTCCCAGCAGCTTCCCAGGTCTGGAAGAGTCCCCCCACAAAATTCACAACACAAGTAAGGGGTTAGAAAATTTTATTTACTTTTTTGGTAACAGGAACTGCTCATTTACCAGGAAGGATGATGCCATCATACTGTGAGGAAAGAAAAAGAAAGAACCAAGTGAGAAATCACAGGAAGCAAAACCAGGCAGGAGGAGGGAAAAGGGATTCAGCAGGAGCAGGCTGGAGCCCTCCCTGTGCAGGGTATATGACCTGTGTAGGTCCAGGCAGAGTAAAGAGCCTCCAGACAGACCATCCATCCTTTCCACCTCTGAAAAACTATCAGCAGTCCCCACCCCTGAGACTTCCAACCCAGCTTTCAGCAGCTCCCCTTCATGATGCAGTTATTCATTATATGGCCCCAAGGACTTGTTTTATTTGGATCACTCCATCCTCCAAGCCTGGCAGCTGAGCTGGGAGCAGGGTCAGAGCAACAAATCCTAACCCTGCCCCATCACTCATAATCCACGTACATGTAACACCTCCAAAAACCATGGGAGCCTTCTCCACAAGAGCTAATACCTCCTTCCAGCTCTCCTGCAAGAGCTGCTCTTTCAGTTCACAACACACACAAATAAAAAAGCATGAACAGCACCTCGTGCTCAAATGCAGCTTCTACTGCTCTGGGCCAGTAAAAATCTCTGATTTAAGCATTGATCAAGGTCTTCCCCTGCCCAGCAACTTGCTGCAGCTCTTCCAAAAAGCATTTTGCTGATTCTTGCTTGGAAATCCTTGGAAATAAAGAGGGCACTTTACCTTTTGCTGAAACCAGCGCATGGCTTCCTCCTTCCCAATTCTGTGCTTGGCCCCGATGTTGCCAGTCCTGCGTTTCTTGTCAGCAATGCTGAAGCCTGGCCTGCCCAGCACCTGCAGGAGGAGGCCAACAGCACTGCTTCACCCCCTGTATTTATTGATTTTCTTAAATTAAACCTTTCTCTACTAGGAGAGGAGCCTGGAAGTTCCACATCAGTGGTGCCTCGTCGCGCTGCTGCTCCTTCCCTCCCCAAACCCAGCCCAGCTGTCTCTGTGTCATCCCAAAGCAACAGTATTTGCTTCTGAAGAGGCTTTTGTGAGACTTTCCATAAATCAAGGATTTTATGGCAGCCCTGGGAATCTCAGATTAGAACCAAGGGTACCTTCCAGCACTTGGCAGCCAAGTTCCATGGGAAGGCAGTTATCCTTCCAGAGCTTTCCCACGAGCCCAGCTGCCGCAGGGAAGCAGGGAACACTCACCACGTAGAAGTCCAGGCCGTAGATACCGATACTGGGATCGTATTTAATGCCCAGATCGATGTGTTCCTGGATTCCAAAGCCAAAGTTCCCGGTGTCTGAGAAGTTGTTTTTCCTCAACTCGTATTCTCTCACCTGAAACGTTGGTTGTTGGTCACTTATTTTGTTACTGACTGGGAGTAACAAGTAACACGTTCTGCCAGCTGCTACCAGACCCCCAACCTGCTCACATGCTACTAAGTCTTCATCCCTGAGATTTTCCTCCCCCGGGGTGCTCATAAATCCCAGCAGCAAAGACAAATTCCCCCCAAAAATGAGCCCATAAATTAGGATGAAACAGCACCCAGAGAAACTGTGAACATTCCAGTCCCTGTATCAGACTGTATCCACGACTGACTTGCATCCAGATCAGGTGCAGCATTCTGGAACACACATCTCTTCACTAGGAACGGGGAGGTTTTGTTCTTCCACAAACCAAAGGTCCAGCCCAAATTCTCACCTTCAACCCCTTCTCCAGGATCTCCTCTGCCTTGGCCCCGCGCACCGTGCAGTGAACAGCGATCTTCTCGTTCCTCCTGATCCCAAAGGACCTCACCGTGTACCGGGCTGTGGGCAGCAACAACCGCACTCAGGGAACAGCCAGAGAATTCCCACCCGGGGGATTCAGAGCTCCGTACCACCCAAGAAATTAAAGGGAATTAAAAAGAGCCAAGGCGGCCTCTCTTTGGGGATGTTGGCAGAGCAGCAGCAGAGTCTGGAGGCAGAATGGACCTGACGCAACCACCCGCCAGCCCCTGATTATTTAAAACCCTCAGTTCTTCAGCAGGACCCACATCAGAGCGCCCCTTCCCACACCGGAGCCCCTTCCTGGGAGCTGCGCTGCCCCTGCACCCCCCGCACGCCCAGGAAAGGGAGGAAACCAAGAGAAACAACCAGGAAGAGCCAGGAAAAACCACCAGGAACAAACTGTTGTTGCCCCTCACCTTTGGAAAACACGGGGGTCTGGCCCGTGAGCTGCTCCAGCACTTTGGCGGCGCGGGTCAGCCGGTCCCCGCTCTCCCCGACGCAGATGTTGAGGCAGAGTTTGCGGATCCGCAGCTCCCGCATCGGGTTCTCCTTCTCACCCTGGTCTTGCTGCGGAGAAACCACACCGGCGGTAACCGGGGGTGCCCGGGGGAAGGGCTCCCGCAGGCGGACACCGCGGCCCCGCCGCCCCTTCCCCAGCAGCGGGCGGGCCGCGGCCTGTCACCGCAGCCGCTCCCCGCGGGCGCCGCACCGAGCGCTGCCCGCCCATCCCGCCCCCGCAGTTGTCCCGCCAGCCCGCCCCGCTCCTGCCGTGGCCGGGCGAGCCCGGGCGCGGGCGATGGCGGCGGATGGAGCCGGGCCGGGCCCGCGGCGCCGCCACTCACCGCCATGATGGAGGCGGGGAAGAGGCGGGCCCGCCGCCGCCGCGGGGGGTTATGGGAGGGCGCGGCCGCGGCGGCGCCCCCTGGCGGACGGAGGGCGGCGCGGGCGGTTGCCATGGCAACCGCGGGACTGCCGTGGCTCCGCCCCCGATCTTGATTATTGCTAATGACTGGAAACGAGTTAAAGTACAGCAATAATGGATGAGGATGATAACAACAATAATAACAATATCACTAACAATAATAACAACGACAATAACAATAATAATAATAACAATAACAATAATTATAATTATTATGATGATGATGATGATGATGATGATAATAATAATAATAATAATAATAATAATAACGAAAGGAACACAATTTCTGGGGTATCTTGTGCAGGGCCAGGAATTGGACTTGATCCTGACAACAACAACAGCAATAATAATAATACAAGGGAAAGAAAGAAAAAAAAAACAAACAAAAAAACCAATTGATGCACAATTCTTGGGGTGTCCTGTGCAGGGCCAGGAGTTGGACTCAATGCTGGAGCTTCTCCACTCCCAAGCAGCAGCAAGTGTAACTTATCAGAGCTTCTCACACCCTCCCAGCCCCAAATTCCTTGAACCAGATTTGGGAACACAGTTCACTTTCACTTCACTCTTTCAGTGAAGTGGGTTTTGGGGCTCTGCCTGGGATCTGGATCCTCTTTTGCACCATTTTGGCTCAGTCTGGAGCAAGGGAGGATCACAGCCCACTCCCTGCTGCAGCCTGGGCTTTGCAATGCCATCAATTATTTTTTGCCCCAGTTGCTTCTAAGAGAGGATGAAGGATAAATGAATAATCAGCTTGTCTCATTAAGAAGAGAAAAAAAAAGTGTGGGCAGTCTGTGTGCAGAGGGTGTGAAAAGCCTCTGGTTAAAAACTAACATTAGTGCTTCATTATCAATTTACTTCATCTCAGAACAGCTTTGCTGGAAATAGCTGCAGGCTTGGCTGGCATCCAGCTCCCCAGCAATCCATGGATCCCTTTTGGGATCTGTCCATGCTGCAGTGCTCCTTCTCACAGGGTGAAGGGCTGGTGCCTCCCCAGTCTGGTGCAGATTGGGGTCGGGAGGTGGCCAGAGGTGGGTGGAAGTGCTGCCCCTGCTCCCCTGGACCCCTTCCCAAGCTCGTGGCTCTCACCCCACAGCATTGTCCTGCCTGGCCCAGTCCTGGATGGTCCCACTGCCAAAGGCTGTGTAGATCAAGCCAAAGAGGTTGAGGGCCACAAGGAGGAAGAAGGAATTCCTCCAGCCACTGTGGAGATCCTGGGGGGCAAAAATAGAGCACGATGGTGTCAGCCTTCCCTTTGTCTCCTTGCAGTGACCACACAACTGCTGCCACCCACTAGTGAAGGCATTGACTCATCTCCATCCTCTGCCTGTAACTCCTGCCAACAGCAGAAGAGCTTTGCTCAACTCCAGACGTATGGAATCAGGGAATCATGGAATGGCTTGGGTTGGAAGGGATAAAGCTCTTCTTGTTCCACCCCCTCCCACGGGCAGGGACACCTTCCACTAGCCCAGGCTGCTCCAAGCCCTGTCCAACCTGGCCTTGGACACTTCCAGCCACAGTCCAACCTGTGTCAGCACCCACCAGCTCACAGGGAGGAATTGCCAGACCCCTCTTGTTGCAGAACCATTTCCTGCCTTGGCATTTTTGGAAACATTACATGCTGTGCTGAATTCAGGAAGCTTTCCTGCCTGGCACAGAGCTTCCCCCTCACTCCACTCCCTCGACCCTCTCCCCATCTCCAAGTACACCCAGATGGGGCCCATGTGGAGCTGTTCCTGCTTTCTGAGTCATCCCTGTGTCCTCAAAAATAGTGCTGAGCTCTGTTTTGCTGGGTGCTACATCCCATGTGCTCTTTGGGAGAGTGGGTTGGCTTGGTGTAATTTTTGGTTCAGTGCGAAGAAAGAAATCCATTGCTGAGAGGAGAATTATGGTGTTGTTTTTTCTTTTTTTCCAGGGATGTGCTGTTGGTTTGTGGCCCCAAATTACCTGGATGACGAAAAGTCCAACTGCAGTGGGAGCAATAATTCCTGCGACTATGCCAAAGGTATTTGTGATAACCAGCAGGAACCCTGCATATCTGGGGACAGAAAGCAAAGGTTTCCTGAGTGGGGCAGAGAGGAGACTGTCACAGGGAGGGAGAGGATTGGGTGCTTCCAGTCCTTTCCCTCACTGCAGGAGGGGTTTCATCCTGCTCTGCCTGCCCCCCCTCCCCTGCCTGCGTGTGGCACTGCATCCTGTCCTGCCTGCAACGCTGCTGCCTGCTCCTACTCAGGATAATATCCAGCCCTCTTGGGAAGCAAACCAAAAATGTCAACGAACACGGACAGGAGCAGCCAGGCAGTGACCACTGGCATTTCCTCCCGGCACGGTGAGAGCGGAGCAGGCTGCGCTGCCGGCATGGACACTTCGTGAGCACGGGCATCTACAGCAGCCTCAAACCTCCCCAGGACTGCCTTACTTACACCTCTGGTTTATAACCCTCGACCACAACAGCCTGACAGGGCAGCGGGGTCTGTCCCCTGGGGGTACCCACTGCCCTGGGAGGCTCCTTCCCTGTCCCACCCTGTCCCCCAGGGGTAGCTCACGCAGGGGGAGAGGTGTCTCTCCAGCCCAGAGAGAGGACCGGAGGGGTCGTGGATCTCCCGGCTCCGTGTCCCGGGGGCGGGGGAGGAGACGCAGCCACGTGCTGTGGCGGGATTTGGGAATTCGGGGGGGATGGAGCAAAGCTGGGACTCGAACCCGCGATCCGGGTGGGAGCTTCCCCCGCCACGCCCCTTGCTGGTAGACCACGCCCCCAGCGCTGGTCCCGCCCCTGATTGGTCCCGCCCCACGAGGCCACGCCCTCCGTACCGGGGGCGAGTCATGTGGTCGGTCAAGATGGCGGCGCTCAGGGTGGCGATGCCGGTGCTGTCTTTGCTGCTTGGGCTCTGCCTGGAACCCGCGGCCACCGCCGCGCCCCTGGTCATCTGGCACGGCATGGGTGAGCCGAGACCCTCCGCGGGGCGGCGGGGGAGGCTGGGAGCCGAGCAGGCCCACGGGGCGCTCGCCGGCCCCTCTCCGGTGTCCCCCTCCGCCGGTGCCCACCGGGGCCGGGAGCTGCTGACCCTCCTCCGCCGGCTCCACGAGTGGCTGGCAGCTCCCGGCCCCATCGCAGCGCAGGCTCGCGGTGTGTTTGTGGAGGTCAGGGCCCCGGACCGTGGCGTGACGGTGCCTCCCGGTGTTCCCTCTCCCAGGAGACAGCTGCTGCAACCCGATGAGCATGGGCTACGTTCAAAAGATGGTGGAGAAAAAAATACCGGGGATTTACGTTCTGTCTCTCAAGATTGGAAGCAACCTGATACAGGTAACTGGGGTGTCACTGGGGTTTCTGTGAGCAGGGGTGGCCAGTGGGTGGGTCTGAAGTTGCTGCAGTCTCTGGTATTAACAGGATTCCACAACGATTTGTGTTGTGCTTTCCCTGCTAATTGTTTTCTTCTCAGTGAAGTAAACAGCTTTGACACGTTAATAAAGTCCAATAAAGTCCAGCTAATACCTGCAGAAAAGAACTGGGGAAAACCAAATCCCTAATCTAAATTGGATTAATATGCAAATCCACTGATTAGCACACCCTAACCACTCCAGGTAATACATGTGATAGATGCTGTGCTAAAGCAGAGCTTTATCCCTGCCCACCCTTCTTGATTTACAACTGTTTGTTCACTTCAGTGTAATAAATTAGACTTCTGCACCTTTGTGGCTTTTGACAGTTTTATGTAGCCCTATGGAATTCCTTTGAATAATCTCTCAGGATGATGCACAATGTATGTAGTTTTCTGGGTTCTGGAGGAGACGGGTGAAGTTTGATTTTGTTATATATACCTATAAATTTAATTTTAATTTTATATACATAAAATTGGAAGGGACTCAAATGGTGAAGAAGTTTGGGGGGAAATGTCACTGTCCCACATGAGGCAGTTTTACCAGAGGAGGGAACAAAGATGTGGTGAAGTCTCAAAACTGGGGTTTCACTTCCCTCACTGTGAAAGCTCAGGTCCTCTTTCAAAACCAGAACTGTTAGTGATCTGCTTGCAGAGTTTCAAATAACACCAGGCATTGTAAAGGTGTACAAATGATATGTTTTCACCTGGCTAATCCCTCAGGACATGGAGAACAGCTTCTTCATGAACGTGAACGATCAGGTGAAGGAGGTTTGCAGCCAACTCGCCACGGACCCTCACCTGAAGGGAGGCTACAACGCCATGGGCTTCTCCCAGGGAGGCCAATTCCTGTGAGTTCACATCCTGCTCCATCTCCAGTGACATCTGTTGGGGTTCAGGCTCTGATTTAAAACCCTTTAGAAGTACTAAGCAGACATAAACTGCCAAACTCCTTCACAGAAGCAGGAGCGCTCAGAGCGCCTTTGCCTGTGGCCCTTCTCTCCCAGGAAGGGTTAAAATTCCCTCTGCAAACGTTACACAAGTGCCCAAGCCCACACAGAACCAGCACCTGTGGCCTTGGCATGTGAGCTGTGCATGTGAGCCAGGTCTCATGGCCTGGGCACGCCGAGCTCAGCTCTTCCTCCTCCCCCACAGGAGGGCCGTGGCCCAGAGGTGCCCTTCTCCTCCCATGCTCAACTTGATCTCCATCGGGGGACAGCACCAAGGTAGTGTCCTCTCCAGCTGTCACACCTCCTGATCACCCTGAAGGGGTGGGAATGGGATTTTTTTTGGCCTCTCCCTCAACCTTTTCTTTATGAATTAAACTGTCCCTTTGCTCTTGGATCTGGTGATCTGCTTTGGCCCAGTTATTAGCAGTCAGCCAACTGCATTATCTTCTGGACTTGCTTAACTAGCAGTGAAAAGGGACCTTTGTAAGTAGATGACTCATTGTCTGAGTAGATTTCTTACATGCCTTGGGGGCACTAGGGATTAGTTATTTCAGGAGAAATTTCTACAGATCAAAGCCTTTGTGCAACTAAACCACCTGGGTGTTTTACAATCAGCATATGGAAGGCCAAAGCCCCAAGGAAAGGGAGGTATGAAATGGAATTTTAAGAGGTGTACAGTTAAAAGTGGCTGGAAATGAGTTTCAAATACTCTACCCTGAGAAGTTCCATGGCTTGAGTGTATTTCTTTGTAGTGTAGTGGGGGAGATTTATAGGGAGCCATCCTGGGAACACCCCAGGTGAGCTGGACAGTGTTCAGCACTCCCCATCCATTATCTTTGCCACAGTTCCTGGGGCAGGACGGCTGCCTAATGGGATTGCAGGATTAAAGGCTGCCTGATTCCCTGGATAATTCTTGGCTCCTGCTCTGTAAGAGGTGGTTCTTTACCGTCCAGAAGGATTAAGGGATTTAATTTTGGCTCCCTGAGCTGTCATATCTCTCCATCCCCCAGGCGTGTACGGCTTTCCACGCTGTCCTGGGGAGAGCTCCCACATCTGTGACTGGATCCGGAAGACCCTGGATCTGGGAGCCTACACAAAAGCTGTTCAGGAGCAGTGAGTACATCCATCACCAGCCAGAGCCACGGGAGCAGCTCTGGGTTTCCAGTCTGATCCTTGGTTTCTCTCCTCTCCAGCCTGGTACAAGCAGAGTATTGGCACGACCCGCTGAAGGAGGAGGACTACAGGAAAAACAGCATCTTTTTGGCTGATATCAACCAGGAGAGGGTAAGGAGGAGGATGAGGATGTGACCAGGAGAGCAGAAGTGACTTCATTTATGTTGGTTTTCCTTGGCAGCAGCTTTGCTGGAGTCCCAAGGGAAGCACTTTTTGCCCTGAATCCCAAAGTGTTTTTGCTGGTAGACTGATGAGTGAGATTGGTCTGTGGCAGAGCAGCTCCTGTGTCACTGAGCTCCTCTGGAGTGGTTGGTGTGGACATGCCACATGCTCAGACCACCTTCAAGTGGGTGAAGCCTCTCCCTCTCCTGGGAAGGCAGGAAAGGCCCCTCCCCTCCCTACAGCCTGGAGATGAACCCAAATGTCATGGGATTGTTGACACGTGGCACATTCCCACCCTCGAGGCTGGTGCAGTCCAGGGCTCCCTGTGCAGCTGAAGAGCAGGTTGGAACAGTTTCCCTGACCTGTCTCTGGGCTTTCCAGTGGCTTGGATCTGTTCTGTTGCTTCCATGCAGGGCATCAACGAGACCTACAAGAAGAACCTGATGGCTCTGAAAAAGTTTGTGATGGTGAAATTCCTCAATGATACCATGGTGGACCCTCCGGTCTCTGAGGTGAGGAAGGCAGGGCAGGAGCTGCTTCTGGGTGGTGTTTTGGGGCTTCTGTTTTGTCTGGAGGATGCTGAGGAGCAGGCTGGGCACAAACACAGGCCTGACACCACACAGACTCCAGCAGAAGCTGCTGAAGGCCTGCTTGGCTCCTGGGAGCCCTTCAGCAGCTGTTCCCTTGTTTTTATCCTGCAGTGGTTTGGGTTTTACAGAAGTGGCCAAGCCAAGGAGACCGTCCCGCTGCAGGAGACCTCGCTGTACAAGGAGGTACGTGCTGGGGGGAGTGTCTTCTGCTCTTTCCACTCTTTAGTGTCCCTGGGGCCTTCAGGAGCTCTAAACCCCACAGCTCTGCTCTTCTCACCATCTCTGCCATTCCTGGGGCATTGCCTCCCCTTGCCAGTAGCTGTTTGTTTGGGAAGGCGTTTCTCTCCAGCCAGTTCTGGCAGTGGGAGTGCCACTGGTGGTTCATGCCTGGCTCAGGATCCCCTTCAGTGTGTGTTTAATGAACTCTGCTCCTGTAAAATTCACATAAAATTCCTTGTTCCCACCCCTGAGGAGAAGGTTTGAAGAGCAGAGGTGGAACCCTGTACTTCTGTCCACAGGATCGCCTGGGGCTGCAGGAGATGGACAAAGCAGGGAAGCTGGTGTTCCTGGGGGTGAAAGGGGATCACCTGCACTTCTCAGAAGAGTGGTTTGACACCACTATCCTCCCCTTCCTCCAGTGAAGCTCCTGTGAGAGCACTGGGAAGGGTTTACTGCTCTAGTTAATGCTACTGTGCAACAGCACTTTGTGTGTCCAAGCCTGCAGGGATCTGGGGAAAGGGGAAGAAGAGGGGGTTTAGCTCAGCACTTCCACAGCAGTGGAATTCCTGGTGTAATTCCAGTCCCACACGGGTAGGCTGAGCCTTGCACTGAGTCTGACACACTCCATCCTGGCACAGGGCCTGGCAAATCTGCTTCAGCTCTCAGAGCTGTGGCCAGTCTGGTCTCTGGGTGATGCAGAAGGATCAGCTGTGCCAGAGGTTTGTTCTCCATCACCTGTTCCTCGCAGGACACAATGGCAGTATTAACCCAAATCACTAGTGCAGGGATCAGCAAGACTTACATGGCTGTATGCAGGGGAATTATATTACAGCCTGTCCTTCAGGATGGGGAAAAGGGCCAAATTTAGGCGTTTCTGGGGAAAAAGGAGGGTTTGGAATTCAGCAGGTATTAACATCTTGGACAGTTTTCAACTAATGGCTTGTTTTATGCACTTTTGTACAACTGAAATCAATAAAGAACTTTACATCTAACCAACTAAAAAAGGTGAGATTTGACAACTACTGAGGCTGTTCTGAGGGGAGTTGAGGAAGGTCTGTGCTTCCCTGTGGAAAACTATTCAAAGGAATTGAGGAAAGCAAGGCAGAGGTGCATCTTGTCCTACCTGAGCTCCTGTGTGCCCCCAAAAAGAGACCAGAGCCACAGTAATGAGCAAGTTGGCATTAACTTTATTCTATCTTCTGTATAATCTTAAGTACATAAGAAAGGTTTTTTTCACAAGCCTCAGGAGAAGACGAGTACAAGTCACAGGACAGTTTCAAAATAAAAAAAATTTGCTTTTTTTTTTTTTGTAAGTTCTGTACTAGAGAAAAAGAACATTGACACTTTTACAGAGGGAATGCATTTTAAGATATGCTTATGCCACCCGAGGCGTTGGAAAAAATGAAGGTCAAAGCACGTGCAGCTCCCTTTATGGGCCAGTACAGTACTGTGTGATCCATCACTCTGCTCCAGGGCCCTGGAACAGAGGCTACGACCTTCCACCAAAATAAAAGAGCCAAGCAACAGGGGGAAAAGGGGAGGATTCACTTCATGGGGGCTGATTGCAGATGAGGAAGAGAGCGATGAACCGACTTGATCCAACTCGGGTATTTACAACTGACCTGGAATGGAGGAGGCCCCTTCCTCGGTGGGAGGGGACAGGTTCAGAAGAACCAACCTGGAAGACTGAACCTGAGTTCAGCTGCTCCAAGAAGGAAGCCCTGGGGCAAAGGTTCCCTTGTGAAGGTGGAGGGCTCATGGAGTAAGAGGTGCTCAGCTCCAAGCTACCAGCCAGGCTGCCAAGTAACCAGGGTTACACCACTGCAGCCTTCCTGTGGCACTGGGTAATTAAAGCCTCCTGTCATGGCACAATCAGAAATACACTGAGCTAGTAGGAATGATGAAAGAGAGGTCAAGGGTGGAATGCTACGGCCCTTTGGTCCCACAAAACCATTCCCATGTCCTGTAAAGCCACCAGCTAGTACACAGAGCTGGAATTGGCAGCTTCCAGAACCTTCTCAAGACATCTGCCATAGCAACTGGGTACTGTGGACTCCAACAGACACCGTTACTCGTTAAAAAGGGGACAACATTCCTCTCACATGAACAGTTTGCTTAAAGGCAAAATACAAAAAAAACCCGAACAACACTCTGAAAGCCAACTGCCAGGACTGGCTGTGAAGTTCACTCTGATCAATTGGTGCAGTTAGAGGGGAAAGAAAATACACCTTCCTGCTGATAGATGTGGACAATAACTCACCCGCCACCTACCCCAAACCCCAGGCAGAGGAATTTCAGTGACGGCAGGTAGCTGTGTCTCTCGGGTAGAAGAGAAGCAGTTTGAGAGCAGAAAGGTACAAGAAATCTAAGAGAATCATCTGAAAGCAGATTTGTCCCACAGCAGGGCCAGGGGAGGGCATGAGCCTTGGTGCTTTTCTGCTTAGCCAGCAATTTCCGTCACAGTGGTGACCAACTTCTGACCGTTCCACACTGTCTTGAACTGTTCTGGGACAGGGAATTCAGTCTGGAGGGTGAAAACAGATCAAAAATCAGTTCATGGCTAAGACTAGTAACTACTCCCACTGCTTTAGGCATTTCTTTTCATAGATATGTACTGTGCCCCCTCCTGTGCCACCATCACTGCCTGTTCTGCCCCCAAGAGATGCCGAGGAAGAAGCAGCTCTCACAAAACACCAAGAACCATTCACAACCACCAGACTCTAGAAGCTGTCCCTCCACACCTCGCTGTAACTGGCATTCCCTGCAGGGCTCAAAACACATCCCCAGAGCAGAGCTCCACAAGGATTTCACAACAGACACTTACAAAGTCCCCCCCCTCTGTGGGAATGAGGACGTTCATCTCCGACGACTTGGCACTGACGATCTCGCAGTCCAGGGAGCTCTGGCTCAGGTACACGTGGCAACCGTCTGTCTTGTTGATGGAAATCGTTGGCACTTTACCCATGACCTGGCAGGGCCAGAGCAGCATTAGCTTGGACTGGGCAACCACAGCATTTTTCTTTTGTGTTTGTCTCCAACCACCCCCCTCCCAGACACGCGGGATTCAAATATTCCCACCTTTAGCAAAAATCCGAAGTTAACTTCTTGTTTTGATCTCTACAGCAAAATTTCAGTGGATGCTGGGCAAACTGACCATCCCAAACCAGGTACCAAAACTGGAACTGGAGTATATTCTACTGCTGGCCTCCTGCTGCCCACCTCACAGAGCCTCAGCTTTTCCCTACAGCCCCGAAGCAGTAGACAAATTGTACCCTTTCAGTGAGGCAAATTTCAGCCCTTTCTTAAGGGCTGGGTGAGCTGCAGAGCAGTAGGACAGATGGTGTTTCATAAATGTTCTCCAGAGATGCACATTCCTGTTCTGGAAATAAAACCACTCCAAGAACCAGATGCTGCAGATGCAGCAGTCACACTCCTGGCAGAGAGAGGTGACAGACGCTCACCTGAACTTTAACATCCCTGCTGTTGATGATCTCTACAATTCCCACCACATCATCAAACACCAGACCCAGCTTCTTGCAGTTATCTGCAAAAAAAAAAAAAAAAAAAAAAAGCAGAGTAGATCACAGAAAGGTTTTGGAGACTCAGGTTCTGCAAACATACCAGCACACAGAAGCAGTTTTCAGGGTTTTCTCACTCACCGAGGGTGATGGAGTTGATCTTGCCTTTGATTTGGAGTGTACTGTTTGTGCACTTGAAAACATATGCTACCTGCTTCAACTCTGTGTCACTAATTACCAGGTTGGTGGCATTCTCCTGGTTTTCCTGAAAAGGCAGGGAAAACACCCTTCATTTTCTGAATGCAGAGCAACTAACCCACGCGAGCAGCAGGGCACGGCAGCTCCTTTAAAAGCAAACTGCAGGTGCTTTCAGGCTGGTGCCTCTTATAACAAAGGTCTCCAGGAGACCCTCCTTCTCTGCTCCAAAGCTCCCGTCCCTCCAACCCACTCATGCCAACACCAGGCACTCACCACTCTCCACTTTTTGCCCTCTAACTCCAGCAGTGGAGGTGCCTTCGGAGAGGTGGTTTGGGAGGGATTAGCATTACAGGCTGGTTTGGGAGCAGTGAAAGGTTTGGGGCCACTTCTCACAGGGCCCCCTTGGTTCTTCAGGGCTGGATTCTTGTGGGTTTTCATGTCATCTGAAACGTGCCTCAAGCCTGCAAGAGAAGTCAAACCTGAGACCCAGCTCTGCTCCAAGAATGCAGTTCCACAAACAGCAGACATCAGTGGTTACACCAATCATGACAGCATTTGTCAAAATGCAAATAAATTATTGGGACTGGACCTAAGTTGAGCCCAAGCTTGTGACAAGTGGAGGGAGCAGGAAACACTGATGCAATATTGATGAGAACACAACATGTGCCACAGAACCAGAGTGTGCCAGCTCTTCCACTCTGCAGCTGGAAAAAGCCTTCAGCCGAGCACCTCACCTTTGTTTCACACCTGTCCTGATGTGCTGAGTGGGTAACACAAAAAAAGGGAGAGGGTTTGTGCAAATAATAGGTGCAAAACTGCACCTTTTACACTGGAGACATGCAGGACTCAGTCTCCATTCCAGCTACAGGTTAATGTCTTGTTGCACTTGCCAGGTGAGGGGTGGGAATTCTCCCCCAGGTGAGCTCCCTTTGTCCCACTGATCTGGCTCAGCGCTGCCTCCACCCCGTACTGGGACCAGAGGGGTTTTTGTCATATACTTTCTAAGGAGGTGCACTGAGGGATAGCAGCAAACCCAGGACCTGCAGCACAGCAGCTCCCTCGCTGGTGGCTGCTCTCCCTCTTCCCCTCCCTCTGCCACTCCCACTCACCCGAGGTGATCCCTTCTCCCCGGTTGATCTGGGCGAAGAGCGCGGAGCGCGAGGCAGAGTCGTCTGTGCTGGAGCTCACGGGGGCAGGAGGAGGGGGAGGGCCTGGAGGGGGGGGTGCAACCCCAGCGGGGGCAGCAGGTGCTGCTTTAGCCCCTTCTGTGGCTACGGGACCCTGTAAGAGCAGAGAAGAGGAAAGGTACTTGCACAAGCTCTGTTTCTGCTGCAATGATCACACAATGATCAGCTCTGCTGACAGAGCCAGCACTCACTGTTTTGCTCCAGGTCAGCCCTGTGGTGTGATACTCTTTGATGTAGGCCTGCAGCTCTGTCCAGATACTCAGATAAGCTTTCACCCAGTCCACTTGCTTTTTATCTCTGAGGACACAAGGAGATCAAAGAAGAAGGAATTAGAAAGGCTGTGGTCAGATACTGGAGCAGCCCCTTCACACCCAGCAAACTGAGTTCAACGACATCTTTAAGGGATAAGATGAACTTACACATCCTTGTACTCCTTGAGGATCCGATTGGTGTAAAACATGGCAGCATCAGTCATTTCCTTCACATAAGGACCAGGCTTTGGAGCCTAGAGCAGAAAGAACACATTGGAACAGCTGAGCAATGAGCCAGACTTTTCCCACCAGTCCAACCACTCCCCACTGGAGTCCTTACCATGGCCACCCAGCCCAGGGCTGGGATGCTCTCGCTGACTGCAGATAAGTGATTGAACATTTTGCTACCACGGTTCTTCTCCCTGAAATTCTGCACCACCTGGATTTGCTCCGAGATGGGTTTCAGGAGCGCTGAGAAGGCATTCTGCAGAGGGACAATAACAAGTAAGAAGATTAATTAGCATTGCTCTGGAACGGCTGCACGTCTTCATGGGCGGCTCTGCTGAGATGATGGTGACTCAGGAGAAGATTCCAACTGGCACAAGTTTCTGCTCCAGCTCCTGCCCAGGCCTGGCCCTCCCCTCGAGCCCAGCTCAGCCCCACAGCCCAGCTCCTCCAGGGCTGAAGTCATTGCTCCCAGTCGGATTGGTACGATGGGAGTACGCCAAGAACTGTGACTCATGTTCAATCCAGGAGACACTGACAAAGCTTGTTAGTAACCAGGACAGAAATAGCATTTGCCTCTCCTGGATTCTTTTGTTCCAAGACAGTTTGTTACATTTTTCCTCTCCTTCACAAACCCTCAGAGAAAGGGGTGCTGGGAAGGTTTGGGACCTGCAGCCTGCACCACAATCAAGAGTCACAGCAAGTTCAAAAGTCATCCTACCAAGCCAGACTACAGGATTCCAGTTATTTCTCAAACCAATCCAAACCTTTAGTATTTGGATGGTAAGAACTGTTTCTGTGTGTTGCTCACTTGGAATGCTGACTGGAAGTGCTAAAAAGGGCTCTGGGGTCAGAGCAGAGCAACCAGAAGGTTACGTGTTTCCAGAGGTGCCTCTTAGGCAACTTTTCGTTCCTTTACACTTAGAAAGTCTCCTGCTGGTGGCAGCAGAGAGAGACAAATTTGGGCAAAAGTTGCTTTTCAAAGCCTCAGCTTCTCTTGCTGTCCCTTCCCCTGTTTAGATGAAAACTGAGAGGTCCCAAAGCACCACTGGCCAGGCCACACTTCCAGAAGCTCTGGCCTAGTGCCACTGTCCAGTCACAAGATGGGGAAATTCTTCACCACAAGCACTGAAAGTTCACACATTTTGCATTTCAAACTGGCTGCTCCAGAACTAGACTCCTGCCAGACAACCTGCACAAAGACCTAACCTAGATTAAGGTGTTCTTTGTTCATAATCCTTTATTTAAATAACGTGTCAGTGGATTTGTAAGCAGATTCTCAGGCTGGAGGCTACGTAGAGCATCCCAGCCAGCCTGGTGAGAGATAAACAACCCTCTAAATGCTGAGTTTGGGGAAAAAGATGCAGATTTATTTTGCAGTGACTAGGAAAGGAGCACAGAAATCCAGCTCCCACAAGGTAACAGTAGAAGCCATGGCTGAGCCAGATAATAACTGTAAAAAGCAAGGTGGGATCCTGTTGCTCAGGAAAAACAGTTCTCAGCAGGGAAAATCCAATACATTCAGGATCAGATTCTCAGCCACACATCCTGCTGAGAAGCAGCAGCCCAGGGTAAAGTGTTGAATTACTTGCTAAGGACAAATCAATCCTAAAAGCCCAGCTGTTATTCAGAGGCCATTCAATAGACAGAAGTGTCTGTTTTGCTCCAGGAGGAGTTTGATGCCTGAAAGTCTGTGAGCATCACATAATGAAAAGCACACGCTACACAAATCCCAGTGTGGCTCCTGGCTCAGACAAGTTCCTGTCTGCAGGTTCTCAGGGAGCAGTGATTGTGCAGTGCTGGTGCCAGGTGAAACTGGAGACAGAGGCTGTGAGGTGACACTCACAAGCTGCTCTGACAGCTACAGAACAATTGTTGCTGTAACAACTGGGAAATGCCAGTTCTGCAGCTCTAAGAATCAACCTCCAGAACTCTGCTTGGTCTTGGGGGAGCACCTGGAGCAGTTCATGCCTTCAGCAAGTGCCACTTCAGGTGTGCAAGTGTCCCCAGTGCTCCTCCAGTTCCTCTTTTGGAGCAGCTGTAACAGCCCAGGCTCCCCTACACTCACAGACACCCCAGACTCTGAGGGAAGAGCGCACGAGGTTTCTGATCAGAGACATCCCAGACTCACCTCTGCTGGCTGCTGATGCTGAGATGCCACCACCAGAAGAGCCCTTTCACTCATCAAACCTGCGTGAACCATCTCAGCCTAAGGACAGAGACAAACATGAGAGAGATTCCCTTGCACCCAGACTCATGTTAACAAGTCATCCCACTGCCCTCAGCTCCTGCTCTGGGAGGAAGCAGCTGCACTGATCTCAAACCACGTATTTTGGAGACAGCCATCCTCAGGAGAAACCTCAAAAGAGTGTAACAGCTCCTGAGCTGGGTAGTTTTCAGGCCTCCTAAAAGCCTGCACCAAGGTCTAGAGAGAGCCAGGCACTTAACTACCTAAGATTTCCAGGAGCAGGTTTGATTCATCATGTGTGTGCGTAGGTGGCAACCTGTTGGAGGTTATCTGGGCATCTGTTTTGAATCCTCAGGGATTACAAAGATCCTAGAATGCAGCACTAAAGGAATGCAGACACTGACAGCAAACGTGGCCCTTGCAGCCCCTGAAGGACACGCAGCATCTCTCCAGAGCAGAGGGAGAACACGAGTCCTTACGTGTTTCTGCACATCCCCACCGACTTCTTTGCTGATCTTCAGGTATTCGGCTACTGGGCCAGACAGAAGGGCATCGAAAGCCTGCACGTACTGAGCCACTCCTGCAGAGAAGGAACCAGGGCACAGGGATCACTGGGAGGCACTGGGAGCACCCACACAGGCACTGAGCTCCCAGGCTGCACCTCCCACCTGGGGCACACCATCCGAGTGCAGGAGGCTCAGCCTGGAGGGAAGTGCTGCAGCCACAGGAAGTTCTTATCTTCACAGGACAGTAACCACAGCCCTCTGCGCCTGTGCAGGGTCTGCTCCCAACCCCACTTCCCCCTGAGCAGTGCCAGCTCTCCCAGAGCCCCACAAGAGCTCCCCCAGAGCCCCACAGGAGCTCCCCCAGAGCCCCACAAGTGCCCCGTGCCAGCTCGACACAGCTGCTGCCGGTGCCTGGCACTGTCCGGCCAGGCCTTCAGCACAGAGGCTGCCCCAGGGAGGTGCTTTGGGCCTTACCTTTGGAGGAGCCCTCTCCACACATGCCAGGCCCTTGGCACACCGTCTCCAGGCGCTCCACAGCCTTCTCCAACCGTTCAACCAGCCTTTCCATATCGACCGCTGTCCACAACCTGCAGAGGCAGAAGGCAATTATTTGCATCCTCTGACAGTGTGGAACTCGGGTGCCAAACACTGCAGAGGGTTTATCAGCTGTCTGGTACAAGCTCTACCAGTTCCAGGAGAATAATTCCTACCCAGCTCTGCACCCTGATGATGGACAGCAAATACCCTCACATTAGCAGAGACAGTCAGATTACACAACAGCCACTTGCTACTGCCACAGTCGCTCCTTTAATACTTTCTATTCCATTTTAAGAACTTCTTACATGTATAATGACACAAAACTTCCGCCTTCTAACCTTGTAGTGACACAAGTAACACACCAGTCTGCCCAGAATCTCACTGCAGTCAGTTCCTGGCCAAAGTCCCAGCTGTGACCACACAGCAAATGAAGCACAACTGCTCTGCTGGGAGCTCACACGCTCCAGGTGAAAACCAGAGGGTTTGACCCTGCAAATGCATCCACGGGGACCCCCTGGGGCCCTGAATTCCTGCAGGAAACATCTGTAAGCCCAGCATCACCACAGTGCAGAGCCTCAGCCTGCAGAATGAGCCACCTTGGCACACACCAAGAGGAGCAGCTGCACGAGCTGGGGCGGCGGAGCCGCTGCTGCAACAACGCGCCCCTGTTCTTCCTCTACAGCCTCCTCTGCAGGCACTGCACAGGAAAGAGATTGAGGCACACAAGCCATTTGCAGCATCTCATCTGGAAAAGTCTTAAAAGTCATCTAAACTTTCCATTAATTACTGCTTTGCAGAGCCTCTGCACCAAGCAACAAGACGGGTCACGCTCGGAGCACACTAATGCACAGGGAATGCAGGGAGGGAGCAGCAAGTCACCAATTGCATTTTTATCTTATCACCACTCATCAAAAGACTTTACAGTATGAATCACTCCTGTGGCCTGGACACAGCTTCCTTCTCACTGCTAGAGCCTGCAAAAGCTCCAGCTCCTGGAGGAGAGGGTCTTTCCCAAAATATTCCCCAGAATACTCAAAGAGGGAAGCAGGGTTTACTCAGCTGAACGATGAACTGATACCAGATCCCCTCAGAAATGAAACCTCATGTTCTCACTAGGGTTTTGCTTTCACTCACAAGCCTTCTCAGCCCTGCTCCAAAGTGCATGTTTTCACCTAATTTCCAGAGGATGTGGGGCAGATCCAGCATTAGTCACGAGCAGCAGCGCTGATGTCACAAGACAAACAAGGCCATTTTCCACCCCTCTTTCCCCTGGTTGCATGAGGAGGAGCAGCGCTGCTGTGGGGGGCAGGGGAGAGGCCACCCCCCTTCCAAGAGGAAAAGAGCGGTTTCCTCCTCTGCCCAAGAGCGAGCCAGAGGACAGGCTGTGCACAAAACTAGACACCAGTGACTGGACAGCTTCCAGATACACAAGAAAGAGTTCAGAGAAGCTGAAACTCGATGGCAGCCACCCCTATAATCACAGTAATGACACCTCTGCCTCCTGAATTCTGTGCCATGTAGAAATCCCGACCGCAGGATCCTCAGTTCTCTGCTGCATCCAGAACAGGGCTCACGTCTCCCCGTGGGAGCACAGCCAAGAGCAGAGCTCTGCCTCCCCCGCTCTCAGCACGCTCAAAGTGTGGGTTTTTTCCCCCAAAAGAGCCACCTGTTAAGGAAGCTCTGCCTGGCTTCGAGAGCAGCAAGGCAGAGGGATGTAATGCAGGGGGTTCAGGAAAGACACCGGGTGTGCTGGGCAGACAAAGCTGCTGTTCTGCACCACTGATCCCCACCACATTCCAGGCGAGGCTCTAATCTGATCAGCCCCATTACCCAGTGGCAAACTGCAGTTCAAATCAGGATTACAAACCAGAAAGTCCAGATGGAAGGGCTGCTTCCTACCCCCAGCAGTAAAACACGCTGCTGCGAGGAGCATATCGCATCAGCTGTTGGGATTAATGTCCTTTAACATCCCACTGTTCCTTGAGACACACATTCCTTCCACTCTCCCTGCCAATTTGACATGCCCTTCCTTGTTTTTCCTGACAGCAGCCATAAACTCACAGTGCTCAATACCAGCTCTGTAAACCTGGTGCTATGGGGCAGATGGTGAACTCATTTTAATTTGCTTTTAATGGGTGGCATTAGGGCAACTTACAAGATAAATCACTTGGTAAATTGGCAGCAAAATGAGAACTAAGTGCAGGCAGCCCAAAGTCCTGGATCTCAGTCAGTCCTCTTGACTCACCCTCCCCTGTGCTCTTTGCACTGTGGATGCAGCTATTTCTGCTGCCTGCATACCCATATGGAGTGAAATAAAAAGATTTAGTCGTAACTAAATCAGAGCTTGTAATCCAGAGATTAACATTTAGCAAGGAAAACAAAAATAACCAAAAAGAACCTGCTTGGGCTACAGCTAAGGAGTGTTTTGTCCATGGATCACTTTGAATGTAAAAATAATTTGACAGCAAGTGACAAATTGACTTCACGGATCTCAGTGCAAATAATCAGGTCTCATTTCCCTTCTCTAAAGGGGAGGCTGAAACACACAGATCATCAAAGAGTCATTGTTGTTCTGCACATCATCCTGTGCTCTGGAGGGATGAGGAAGACTTTCCAGGGGTTGGAGTTCTCCAGAGTGGAGAGGAAGCTCTCCCTGCAGGATTTAAACCCAGGTCTTGTTTAAATTCACTTGAACTCCGATTGCCAATGGAGCGGAAGTGATGAGCTCGCAGCAAACACACATTTCACTGTGGGCCAGGGAGGCCATTCCTTTTCACAGCACATTTGTTAATGTATCAACTGCCCTTTATTTCCATCACAGCTTGGGAACACGGCTTTGAACACGCTGTACCAAAACCAGGCTCCATCTACAGCGAGACTGTTTGGATACACTGAGCAGAGCAACAAAGAGAAGGGATTTTATCTGTAAAAACACCAGTTACCCCAAAGCCAGCCCTGGACATCACAGCAAGAGGAGTCTCCTGCTCGAGGAACATCGAGCAGTGGCACATCCCAGCCAAAGGCTCCTCAGAGCAGGGAGCAAGCTCTCATAAAACCAGCACAAATTAAATTACTCGGTTGCCTGAGACAGCACATTAACCTGAGCCCTTCCTTAGACATTCTGGGAGACACAAATGTTGGTTTTATAGCCAAAGCAAGTCAAACCTACGCTCCTGCTCACACTGAGCTGTGAGAAGCCCGACAAACTGCTGTCAGCACCATGAGATTTGCATCAGCGACTTCCTGTTTCTACGGGCAAGAGAAATAAAGATGGGACAACTAAATTAGGAACATACCACAGTTTATTTCTGAGCTGACACTGGAATATCTCAGGGGATCAGCTACCAGATGATTTCCAACATTTATATCTGCCAAAAGCCCAAAGATTTTTTTTTTTTTTTAAACAGTTCAGCTCATCAAGGAAGGAATTATTTGAAGCAAGACAGGAGTCAAATGCCTGAATTTAGTCAGTGGTCAGGACCAGCCACGAACACAAGACAGCTATTGCTGGTCCCAGCAGCTGCCAGGACAGAGATCTCGGCTGTTTATAGTACAACAATACTTTCTGACATGGTGCCAGAACCCGTGCTGGCTGCTCCTGCTATGTCACATCCACTTTATTTAGAAAACCAAAAGTGCTTTAAAAAAAAAAAAAATCCATCTGGCCCCTATTCCAGCTCTCCCATATAACAAACCCTACTGAAGCCATTAAAAATGTTATTTGGTGTTTTATTCACACATTAAGAGACAGTTAAATTGTCGCCTCGCTCCGCACTAGAGCAAAGATTCCTTTTTCACCACAATTAACTGGATTAGGGGGGTTGCATTTGCCAGACTCTGTTGCCACACTCCTCTCATTTCCATTCCCTGCCAGGGCGATGAATCCACCAGGGAAGTAACCGAGGATCTTGGATCTAAGCTAAATTGGACACAGCACCAAGCTCCATATCAGGAATTCAGAGCATGGAAGCTCGTCAGCATCCCTCCCGAGCTGTGCCTGCTCCAGCACAGACTGCTTGGCTGAACTTTCTACATGAATAATAGGGGGTATTTTTGGCTTCCAGAAAGCTCAGCAATATTCCAGGGACACAAGGATCGCCTCTGGAAGAGGATGGGAACACAGCAGTTCCTTGATGCCATGGATTCCTGGGTTTCCAGTGCACCTACAGCACAGGTCCTGGAGAATCCCAGATGGGCAAAAATCCTGTGACTTGATGTGTAAAACATCCACACTGTTATTTTCTCGTTTCAGCATCACAAAACCCAGAGCAATGCCACCGCCAGAACGCAGCAGGAGGAATCAGCAACAGGCTGAGGGCAGGAACCACCCCGGGAAGACGGAGACGGTACCTGGGGTGTGGAGCACAAACCACACCAACATCCTCGCTCGGGGCTGCGGCAACTCAGTGTGGGAAGGTGGATAAACCCTCTGGCACACACCTGCCTGTCCAGGATAAACCCTCTGGCACACACCTGCCTGTCCAGGATAAACCCTCTGGCACACACCTGCCTGTCCAGGACAAATCCCCTGGCACACACCTGCGTGTCCAGGACAAATCCCCTGGCACACACCTGCCTGCCCGGTGAGTCGCTCCAGCCCCGGGAACGTGTGTCCCCGCACCCCCGAGATACCCCGGCTCCCGCAGGGACCCCCGAGGCTGCCCCGGTCACAGCCCCGTCGAGGCGCTTGCACCGTTCCGGGACTAAATCACCCCAAAAGCACCGCGTTTAGCGGATCGACCGCAGCAGCTCCGGCGCGGCCCCGGCGGGCGGGACCCCCCTGGAGTGACCCCGGTACCAGGCTCATCTTCCCGGCGGGCAGCGACCGTGTCTCCGCCCCTCCCGGTTCCCAGTCCCCGGTACCGCCCCCAGGACCAGGCTCACGGCCGTGTCCCCCCCGCCCGGTTCCTGGTCCCCTCCCGCCTCCGGGGCTGGGCCGTATCCACCCTCGCGGTGCCCGATGCCCGTCCCCGCTCGCTCCCGCAGCCGTGGCCGTGCCCAGGGCCGTGTCCCCTCTCCCGCTCCCGCTGTTCCCGTTCCCGGTTCCTGGTTCCCGGTGCCGGTCCCCGCTCACCTCCCGCCGCTCCCGCTCCGCCGCCGCCCTGCCCCCCCCGCGCCCGCCGCTTCCGGCCCCGCCCCGCGCGCCGGATGTGCGCACGGCCCTGCGCGGGGGGGCGGGGTCTGGGGCGGCTGCCGCCCCGCGATTGGCGGCTGTGCGGTGTGGGCGTGGCCGGAGAGGGCGAGGGGCGGAGCTTGTGGGCGTGGTCTCTGCTATGGGAGGGGCCGGGGGGAGCGGGACCCCCGGGAGGGTCTGGGGGGGCTTCGGGGTCCGGGAAGTGCCCGAGGCCCACACAAAGGGGTTGGGGGGCTGAGAGCCCCGGCAGAGGCAGCTGGGACCAATCCCCAGGGAAAGACTGCAGACCACTCCCCTAGGAGGGGTTATTGGGGCGGTGGGGTCCTCAGAAGTCTGGGACCCCCGGGAGGGGTCGGGGGGGCTCCAGGGACCAAGAGGTGCCTGAGACCCACAAAGAGTGGTTGGGAGCCCCGGCAGGGGCATCTGGGACCCCCACGGGGGAGGGCTGCAGACCCCCCTCCCCCCAGAAAGGGTTATTGGGGCTCTGGGGTCCTTAAGAGGTCTGGGACCCTCTAGAGGGTCTGGGGGGGCTCCAGGGGCTTCGACATGCCTGACACCCCCAAAGAGAAGCTGGGGGGAACCTGAGAGCCCCTGCAGGGACAGCTGGGCCTCATCGGGGCTATTGGTGCAGTGGGGTCCTCGGGAGGCCTGGGACCACTCAAAAGGGGCTGAGGGTGGTTTGGGGTGCTGGGAGAGGTGGGCCCCCCTGGGAGGGGGTTTGGGCTGGAGGTCGGGGCCCTGGAGATGTGGCTGGGGCTGCACCCTGGGCCCCCGGGGTGGGACTGGGTGGGATGAGCCCCCTTTGGGGTCAGTATCATTCTGCTCTTGCAGGGACAGCACTTGGCTGAGGAGGGAGTGGTTTGGGCTGGGGCTGGGAGGAGGTGGAAGGGATCATTGGGTCCTTCCAAATGGCTACAACAGCAGGGGCTGAGGGCAAGGCCCCTCCAAGCTACGTCTGGTGGGTTCAGGGTGGGAGAAAGGTCCTCATGGAACCACTGAAGCAGCTCCACCCTCTCTCAGGGTAAATCTGGGGGGGCTCTGGGCCCTGGATGTGTTGTGCCAGGGGTGATTGTCATTGGTGGCTCTGTGGGGAGTGCTGGCACATCCCAAGCATTAAAAAACTCCTGCAAGGCTCCTGTGCTTCCAGGGGTATGGAGCACTCCAGAGCCTTGAGCTCACAGACCCCCGGGGGTCTTGAATCACTTGTCAGAGGGTGGATAAATATTGTCCCATCTTTGTTGCTGGAGACACCGAGATTGGGGTGGTCAAGAGGAAAATAACTTGGATGGAGTAAGACATCCATGGATTCAGTTTAGGATTGTTCCCACAGGAGGCTCCACTGTCTGCTTTTACCATCAGGGCAGGACTTGCTCCAAAAAGGTGTGTTTGCTGCCGTGGTTAGGGAAAGGGCAGCAGTGGGGACCAGAGCTTTGCTTTTCTCTCTGTTTTCGGATCCCAGCCGCCCTGGGGAGAGGGTTGAACCCACCCTCGGAGCCGGGGGTCTGGTGCAGACAAACAGACGGAGCTGGGGGGCTGTGCAGACAAACAGACGGCGTGTCCGTCCCGGCGAGGGCTGGGACACGTTGACAGGATGGGAAGGAGGAGAAACCCGCCGAGCTCGGCTGCCCCCAGCGCCGCTTCCTGCGCTCGCTGCGCTACCATAGATGGTCACGGCTGGGACTGGGATCCCGAGCGAGCCTGGGACCGGCCGGGGATGGCAGCGGGACCGCCGGGAGCGAGGCTCTGCTGACATCTAGTGAGGTTGCATCCTCCGGCTTTGAGCTCCTACTGGGGCGGCATCCAAAACCCTCCCAGGGCTGGATTTCTGTGCGCAGCCAGAGGATGGGAGTTGTGTGTCTGCTGGGTGAGCTCCCCACTGTCCCCCTCCCTTGGGAACACACAACTCCCCACTGTCCCCCTCCCCTCCGTGCAGCCGCTGCCCTGGCAGAGCACATCCAGCCCAGCAGGACCCACCACTGCCCTCTCCTCCTCCTTCCCAGACCGGCTGAGGCTCCCTACAGCTCCCTACGCTCACTCAGACTGTTTGCTGCTTTTCTTGCCTCATTTCCCCCCCTGATGTGCCTCTTGCCATGTCTCCGTCGTGATCAGACACCTCAGGATCAGTTGGCATGATGCAAAATAGAAAACAAGGTGCAACCACCTCTTTGCCACGCAGCCAATGAGTTCTGTTTTATAGCATCCTAAAACAGTCACTGGAGTGAAACACCAGCTCCATCCTGCCTCAGCAGTGCAGGGCAGTGTCTGTGGGGAGGAAGCAAGACTGGGAAGAGGAAGGAGAAATAACCAGAGAACAGGGAGGGGAACTAGAAGTAACCAGAGGATGGGGAGAGGGAGAGCTCTGCCCACTGGGGATATCACAGCCCAGCCCCAGTCGGGGTGTTTGCCTTTGGGTGGGTCTGTTCAGCTGAGCACAGTTCCTGGAGGAACAAAAATCAAGTTCCTGGTAAGGCTGGGTCAGGATAAACCCTTTGGCACCTAAACAAGAGCTGCCTGTTTGCAGAAGGGCTGTGAGGTCAGTGAGCTGTGGGGGGTTCCCAGTGCCTATAAAGCTGTGCCATCCCTGCCCTGTCTCCAGGGCAAAGCTTGCACCTTCCCCATGCTGCTGCCAGGTGTTTCGTGCCTCATCCCCCTTTTCTCCAAGCACTAAGGGAATATTTTCTTCATTTTTTTAGCCATTCTATAGCTAAAAATTCCTTTGTGTCCCCTAGGCAGCACCCTTTGGCTTTTTCCAGGAGAGCTCTTGTCCCTGCTCTGTTGTGGTGCACTTGTCTGAGCTGCAGCGCAGCTTCATTCCTGTGAAAACAGATTTTTGATAGCAAGAAATCATCTCACTGCCCCACCATTTCTGTGCACACCCTGCAGTGCTGTGGCTGCCTCCAGCCTCAGGAACAGTGGCCTTGCAAAACATTAACCAAAGCCCACCAGAACAGGTCGGCAGCCTTCAGTCTGTGTTTGCAGATGAAGTGAGTGACCTCAGCGCGGTGGCACAGACAGGATGACCCCTGGGGACAGCTGTTCCCAGGAATGCCTCCCTGCTGCCCACCTGGCCCTGGTTCCAGCTGGTGACAGAGCCCAGCGAGCCAGGGACGTGTGTCTGCTCACCATGACCCACCGGCCAACACCTGTCCTGAGCTCCCAGCTCCAGCATTCCTGCTTCTCCCCAGAGCTTTCCAGGCTGAGCTAATTTCCAGCTGGATCTCTTCCCTGATCCAGTCACAGAGACTGTACCAGCACGGTGGGGTGACACCCCTTTCCAAGGATGCTTGATTCATGTTGAGGTGTCTGAAACCAGCCCTGGGTGATTCCTGCTGCAGTCTGGGGCAGGGAAAACCATCCCCAGCAGCAGCCATTGGAATGTTTCACAAATCCAGCTGGGAGATAAACCCGAGGCTTTTTGCCCTTTCCCTGCAGATAAGGAGGGTGGTTATTCCTCACCCTCTGCAAGGAGAGACTTTCCACACTTCCACTTATCCCCTGCAGGGTGAACAGACCCAGCATGGCTGCTCTCACCTTGGGGACTGTCCCTGCAGTCCCTCCTGCTGCCTCTGCCTTGGCCAGGATGGTTCTGCCTCTTGGCAAAGCCACCTTGGCATCAGAGGATGCACATCCAATTCTGCAGGATCACATCCTGCCCTTCAGAGCTATAACTGATATTTGCTTGTTGTCCCTTCTGCAGTCATCTGGTTCCCTGAGCAGACCAGAAACCCTCTGCTCTGTTCCTGCACAGGCAGCAGTGCCCCCTGAGTTCAGGGAAGGCTCCCCTGGCAGCCTGTTAGAGCCCATAAGCTGGGACTCAGGGCCCATTCTCAGCCCTTGCAGCTGATTCCCGGGAAGCAAAGCCCCAGCCCATGTGCAGTGAGAGGCACCAGCTCAGCAGGTGGGAGCACACAGCTGAGACCCTGTGTTTTCCCTGTCCTGGTTTTGGCTCCACAGGGACAGCACTGCCCCTGCGTCAGCCCAGGCACGAGGCTCACCCACAGGTCACACCCAGCTGTCACTCCAGCTGGCAAGGAGGTGCTTCCCAGCACTTGGATGCATTTCCTCCATCCCAAAGTCCATGTGGATTAAGCCATAGTGCAGCTGTACATGCGGGCAACCTCTCCCCTTGTGTTTCTTGCCAGGCAGACTTCCCATGCCAGAGGCTTTCTCTGTGCTTGGACTGAAATCCTCTGTAATCACAGCTGGAGCAAGATCTCAGCTTCGAGGCTGGAGTTCTGCCCAGGGCTCAAGTGTTATCGACTGCCATGGTCATTTTTTCCTCTCAACTCTATTTTCTTAAAAGCCTCAAATAGGAGAGGTGTGCTCTGCTTGGAATGTCCGGGCCCCGCTTCAATCTCCGGCTGGTTTTAGTCTCTTGAGCTGGCTGCAAAAAACCCTGAACACAGACTCCTCATGAGCCCCACAGAGCCAAGAAAACAAGGAGGCAGAGAATAAAATGTCCCTTATTTCTGTTGAAGCTCTTTGAAAACAAAAGCTAGCATCAATCTTTCAAATCCTTGGAGGCAGCAGCACTGCCCACACCCCTCGGAGGCAGCCAGGTCATGGCAGTGGCCGGGATAACTCCCGGCAATCCTGGCCAGGAGCAGGGCAGGGGTCAGCAAATTTGCAACAGTCCCGAGCTCTGTGTTGGCTGGAGCCCTGCCCTCCTCTTTCTCCTCTCACAGAGGGTGCACATGACACCCACCTGCCATGCCACAGGGGCTGCTGGCTTTGTCCCCATCTTGTCCTGCCCGCGTTCCTTCCCTCCAAGCTGCATCCCTGGGAAAGCAGGGAGCACCCCAGCCAGGGCCAGCGCTGCCTCCTGCCCCTGCTCATCACCAAAGCCAGCTCCCAGCCTCCTCCCATCATCCCTTTTCCTTCTTTCCATGACCATGGTGGCAGAGTGGGGCCCAGTTAAGCATTCCCAGCTAAGGTCTAATCCCTCTGGGCTATTTTTAAACCCGATCCTCGTTCCAGTCCTTTGTACCCAAATGTGGAACAAAGGATGAGCCCCACTAAGCCCCCTGCTCTCAGCTCAGCCCTGACCCCCCCAACTTCTCAGTGTGACAAATGTGCTTAACAAAAGGCAGCAACCCTGTCCCCTGGCACAGTGGCCTTGGGGACAGAGCAGAGCCAGCACTGGAATTCACCCCATCCTGCTTCATCCCTGGTGCATCCTCCCTGCACTGATTCCAGCCTGCTTTTCCTTGGAGTTACACTTGCTGCTGGAGGCGTGGGGAAGGCAGGGCTCTCCCCCATTGCTGCTGTGGAACAGGGAATGCAAGAGGATGATATAAATATCCACGGAGATTAGTGCTCCCACGGCCCTCTGCCCTGGGAGGGAGTGTTGAGTGTCACCCACAGCCTGCATTCCCTTTCTCTCCGCTCCCCAGCTGCCTCTCCTGTTTCCAGCCCTGGGTTCATGGTCTCCGCTGGCAGCACTTTGATTTAATTCCTCCCTCCACCCCCGTTCCCCCTTGAAAAGGAGAAAATAATAGAGCCTTTGTTGGATCGCCGCGGCACCGAGCAGGGAGCTGCACGGGGGAAAGGGGCTGCCTGGATTATGGCATTCCTGTGCCACGGCTCAGGAAAAGTCAATCCTGCACCCCATGGCGTGTAAAGGGACCCTGGGCTTGCTGACAGCCATGAAAAAACCCAGCCAAGCAAAAAAAAATAAAAAAAAATCCTTCACACCCACTGCTGGCTTCCCCCACTTTTATGTAAATTAATATTAACAGGTCCTCGAGTTCGGTTTCTGTACAGATATATACAAACAGGAAACAGCTTCATATTTACATCATTAAGTTAATTGGGCCATATAAAAAAGAAAAGAACAGGTTCCCAAATTAGTGTCCTATGTACAGACAGCAGAGGTGAGCTCACGTGCTCGGCGCGGGCACACCGACAGTGTAATGTACACCAACCATCACCCTTGTCCCCCAGGTCACAGCCCACGGGGGCCAGGCACAGAGGGGCAGTGGGCACGAGTGTTCCAGGCAAAATGATCCCAATTCGGCCTTTTCTGCTCTCCAGGCCCCCGGCAGGATCAGTGCTTGTGTCCAGTGAGGCACACGAGTACCTCAGCGTGTGTAATGTACACTACCAGCGCTCTGTGCATCCCGTGGAAGGCACGAGACCGGCACAGATCCCGTGTTTTCCAGGTGGTGGATGCTCCACACGGCTTCTCCAGGTGCTCCAAAGGCAGACACCTGCATTGGCACAAGGCTGGGCCAGCCCAGAGAGGCAGAGTCCTTCGGAGAGCCCCGGTGGGAGCGGACAGACCCGGCCTGGGTCACACGATGCTGGCCAGTTCTGTGTTGTCCGACTCTGAGCTGCTGTTGCTCTCTCCCCTGGGGAAAAGAGTTGGGAAGGAGGCATGGAATGAGCCATAGAGCAAGCTCTGCATCCCAGCAATACCTGCCTTGGAGCATAGGAGCTTCTGAATGGCTCAAGAGGGATGTCCCCAGACAAGCTTTGTGCAGCAACTGGGGCGGGTTCCTGCTGATTTCCCAACACTTCACGCCACCTCTTTGGAAGTTGGGATTGGGAAAACAAGTCAGCCCTTCCCTCACCCCACCACCCACGGGTCCTGAAGGATTCCTGGACAAGTCATAGTGTGTCCCAACCCGCCTGGTCCTGCCCCCACACACCCCCACATGCTGGCACACCACGTTTGCCAGCTGGGGAGCACAGCTGGCACTCACCTTAAATCCTGCAGAGCTTTCTTGTTTTTCCTCCGTTTCTCCTCATCGATGGGATACAGCTTGAACAGGAGCAGGCCCAGCAGGATCAGCACCACGGGTGCAGCAGACACCAGCATCTTCAGGGTGAAGTTCACCTCGCTGGGCTGGGAGCAGCCCCGGGTCTGGTACCCTGCAAAGCTGTGGACAGAAAGGTACCTTCAGGCAGAGGAAATGGGGTTTCTAGGAGGTGAATTCATCCCTGCAGGGAGAGGTTTGGAGCACCAACTGGATTCAGAGCCCTTCAACTCCCTCCCAGCCCTTGGGAAGCAGAGATATCTGGATGTAGAGATGCAAGACTGGTCTCCCTCCCTTGCCACCACCCCTCAGCTCCCACGCAAGAACTCACTCTAGGCTGAGTGTGGAGATGCCCAGGGAGACCCCAGAGGTAAACTTGGTGAAGAAGACATAGAAAGAGAAGAAGATGGCTTCATGGCCATGGGAGCCAGGGTGCTGCAGCTTGAAGTCATCTACGACATCTGGGAGCATGGACCTGTGCAGAGAGCAGGATGGTGAACATCAGGACTGGGCCAACAGAGCACCTCCTCTCTGCTGAGAGGACTTCCCTCAATAGGCCCATATTGGACTGAAAACACTGCAAAGTGGCCTTTCAAGAATTTCTAACCCCCCCTCAGGCCCTGGAAGCACCTTGCCCAGCCCTGGGGGGCAGTGCTGGGAGCACCAGGCCCTCCTCACACTCACCAGGGCAGCAGGAAGGCGGCTGCGACGCTGATCCCGGCCGCGACAGCCACGATGTAGGTGACGATGAGGTTGCTGTCCAGGACAGCCACCAGGATGAGGAAAGGGATGGCAGACTGGAGAGGGGACAGAAATCAGGCTGGCATCAGCAATGCCTGACCCAGACCCCCTGCCTTTTCCCCTTCCCTCCCACACATCCCAGCCCTCCGACCGCAGGGACAGCCAGGGAACCAGTGGTGCTGCCTTTACTCCTGAGCCCCACAGCACCTTCCCTGCTGGCTTTGGCCACATCCACAGCAGCACAAACAGCAGAATGAGGGACAGGCACCAAATCATCCTTAGCAGCAGCCCCTGCCCAGCTCTGGGCCCTCTCAGAGGGACACAGCTCTGCTTTATCCCATGTGGGATCCACCTCCAGGCCCGAGGGACCCACTCACCGAGATGCCCACGTAGACAGCTGTCTTCTTCCCAAAGCGGGTAAGGAACCATTGCCAGAAGGGGATGGTCAGAGTGGCTGACAGCTATGGGAAGAGAAGGTCACACAGTGTCACAGGGTTCTCCTCTTGGGGAAAAGCTCTTCCCAGCAAGAAGCAGCTCCTGAGCACAGCCTCCTCCCATCACATTCCCAGCACCCGTGATTTCCACATGCTTCTGGGGCTGGCATGAAGCCACACGTGTGTGTGGGGCCATCTCCTCCCCCAGCGTGGAGAACCCTGGCACCACACCTGCACAAACATAGGGAGGACCCAACTCAGTCCTGGGTGCTGGGAAGGGACCTGATCTTGTCACCACAGGCACAGCATGGCCGGGAGCCAGGCTCTGGGGGGAAACATGGCACCTTGGGCCTTTTCACCCCATTGAGGAGAGGGTGGGAAGTGCTCCCAGGGATGAGGCAATCTGGAAAGGGCTCTCAAGGAGCTGTTTTGCTCCATCTTCCTGGCAGTAAACACTGAGATCCTTTTCTCGAAGCAGGGGGAAGGGAGATAAGTAGCAGGATTTGGACAAAAGGCCCCCATGGCTCCTGGTCTGCCCTGTCTCTGGCCGCCTTCATTCAGGAACAAAGGCCTTGCTGTTCCTGCCAACCCACCAGGCCTTTGCAGGACATTTGGCAGCTTCTTCTCCCTCCCCTTCTCCCAGGGGATCTTTGATCACTATCCCTGTGGCAGAGCACCACAGCCCCATGGCCTCCCTGCCCCGAGCTCCCATCCCATGCCAGTTCCCAGGGGGGACCCACTGGATCCCACCACGTTCCAGGACGGAGCCACACTCACCATGATGGCCAGGAGGATGTTCTGGAACTCGTTGCGGAAGCCCAGGGTGTAGGTGCAGAAGAGGGCAAAGTTTCCCTCCAGCAGCTGTGGAGGAGGCAGACAGGGATTAGGGGGGACACCCCACCTCTTCAGGGGGACACGCTCCTCCTCCCACAGCTGCACCCCGGGCACAAGCAGGGGAAGAAAGTGGCCATTCATTGATCCATCCGAGGGCACGAGGCCACATCCTTCCTCTCTGCCCTGGGGCAGCTCCGGCCCAGGGAGCTGCCACCTCACATGCTCCCAGCCCACCAGGATCGTCCCTGCAGCCACCCCCAAGCTGTGCTGCTGCCATTCCCTCTCCCCAGTCCTTCCAGCTCACCATGAAGCCCAGCGAGGTGAAGAGGAAGCCAGCAATGAGCTTGATGTAGGCACCGTGGTTCATCACCAGCCTCAGCCCCTGGAAGAAGGAGACAGGCTCGTCCGACTGGAGCTCAGAGGACTCTGGGGAGCAGAGCAAATCAGCCCATCGTTAGTCCCACCGAAACAGCACCCCTGGGTGCAAGGGGTGCAGGGCCCCATCCTGCTGCTCAGCACCCTGCACAAACCCCTGCCCCTCTACAGCACCCCACCCCAGGGGAGTCAGGGCAATCCCTGCCCTCATGCAGGGGTCCCTCAGCCCCATGGGGGAGAGAGGGCGGCCTGGCTGATCCCTCATGGGATAAGCAGGGGGAGGGAAGGACAGAAGCTACTGGACTTTGGATATCACATCACCCTGGGATATCCTAATTGGCATTGGCAACCTTGGCCAGCCAAAAATGTGCAAGATAAAGGTTATCTCTGACAATGCAGAGCAGAGCTAAGCCCTCGTGGCTGTGCCTGACACACTCGAGATGCTCTAGTCTCCTCCCTTATGCAGCACCTCCCTGGGCCCCCAGACCCAGAGCTCAGCTCTACCCACTCCTCTCCTCTGGGGCTTGACCCGTGAATGAGGGGCCAAGGGCTCAGCCAGGCTCCTGGAGAGGAAGGAACCACAGCATTTCCACAGGTGTGGGGTGTTGCAGCACCTCCTGAGCCTCACCTCTCTTCTCCCGCACGCCCGCCCACAGGATCAAGGCACAGAGGATGTAGAGCCCCCCGATGACCCCCGCAGCAATCATGTAGGCATTTCTCTGTGCAAGAGAGAGGGGGGACAGGTGAGGAAGGGGCTCATCCCAGGAATCAGCCTGGTCCAAAGGGCAAGGAAACATGGCAGGGTCTCCCCCCCCTCAGCTTACGGTGTCTGTGAGTGAGCCGGTGTCGTGGGTCATGTTTAGCTCCTCCAGGGCCACCGAGGAGTTGGTCATGCCAAAGAAAAGGGGGCTCTCGATGCAGGGAGTGTCTGCTTTGCCCACGATCTGGCCCTGGATGGCGGTGCCCAGCACAGTGCCCAGCACTTCCACAGTCATACCTGGAGGGAGAAGCCAGAGGGACTGAGCACAGCCCTTGGGCACCCAGGGCGTGGGTGCAAACCCTCATCCACAGCAGAGCCTCCCCAGCTGCCCTTCACTGCCCTTCACTGGGAGAAATGAGCCAGCTCAGCTCTGCTACAGCTCCTTCCAAATCCCCACATGATGAAGCCACAGGGAAGGAAAGTGCCTGCTGGGGAAACTGAGTCAGAGAGACAAGCCAAGCTGTGGTCATGTGGCTCCCACTGCTGCATGATGGAGCAGGAGGAAAAGCTCAGGAGCTCAGACTCCCCATCATCTGCTCCAGGCAGAGCCATAACAGGGATCATCTCCCCTTCAGCCCAGCTCACATCAGACCAGACAAGGATGTCTGCTGGAGGAGCCAGGGAAGAGGAACGGGAAGAGCTGGACCAGCTGCAATTCGAGCCCTGAATGATCATCACACACCACCCTCGGGATGGAGGGGCAATCAAAGGAGCCCTTGCAGGAGGGTTTATAAGGAGGATCTCCCTAGTGAGAGTTGGGGGGAAGGGGAGGAGGAAGGGAGGAACAAGGGGGGGAACTCTTACGGTAGGCAGTGGCCGAGTCCCGCTCGCTCTGCTCCCTGCTGATGAACATGGTCAGTGCTGAGTAAGGCACGTGAAAGCACTGCAATGGCACAAGGAGAATTGGCTCAGGGAAAGTGTAACAGCCCAGGGGACCTGGGGCAGGGGAGGACCTGCCCCTCCGTGCAGCTCAACATGGGGGAGGCAGGGACTGGTCCCCTCCATCCCTGGTGTGTGCAGAGCCCAACTCACTGTCACGAGGGTCTGGAAGACGCAGTAGAAGACAAGATACCACATCACTTGGCCTCTGGAGATGTCTGGCACAAACCAGATGAGGATGTAGGAGATGACAGCGAATGGGGTGGAGAAGATGATCCTTTGGGAGAGCAGAGTGTTAGTCTCATGGGCACACAGGGCCTGGGTAACCCCACCAGCCCAGGTCCCCCTGCTTCCACACATCCAGTGGGGTTCAGGTACCCAATCTGGGGGGCTCCTGAGCTGCCCCAGCGTGGCCCACCCGGCTCCAACCCTTGGCCAGGAGGTGGTTGCCCCAGGGGTGATCCAAACCAGGCTGAAGGCAGCAGCTCGGGTGTCACAGGGTGGAAAGGGCTGACTCAGACTTCCAGGGAAGAGCTTTACTTGCAAGAACAGACATACCTCCTTCCATGGAAGTGATTGATCTGTTCTTGCCTTTGGCTTCCACCCTCAGACCCAACCTCTTCCCCAGGCAGCACTGCTGTGTTCAGCAGGATGCAATCACCTCCCTCATCCTGGCAAGAGCTGAGGAGCAGCTGGGGGACAGCCAGGCAGCTCAGCCGTGCTCCCCAGCAGCCAAAAACCTCTCACCAGCTTGGCTTTGCTGCCAGGCCACCCCAAGCCCTGGTCCTGGGGTCACTCTAGTTCTGCTGGCAGCAATGGGGCAAACCACCAGCCAGCAGCAGCCTGGCTCCTTCTTCCACCTCTGCCCAACTTCCCAGAGCTGTGGGAGCAGGGGCATGGGATGCAAAACACAACAGAGGATCAGAGGGGATTGCTGAAGTGCTGGTCCCTGCAAGACCAGCCAGCAAAGGTGATGGGAGCAAGAAGCCATCCAGGGCACCTGCTCACTTCATCCAGGGGATCTCATAACCGCTGTCCTGGTGCAGGACAGCCAGGACACAGCTCTGCCCTGTACCAGCACCCCGAGGACACCACAGGCTCCCAGGACCCCACAGCACTCCAGGAAGCACAGGAGGAATTCCTCCTCCTGGAGGGAAGCGAGCCAGGTGTTGAGGTCACATCCACATCTGTTTAGGAGATGGATTTTTGCTCGGTGATTTGCGAGCATCCTGAGCTCCACAAACTCCAGGAGGCTGCGTCCTGGAGCGGATCCAGCAGAACTGGGCACGGGACCGATCCACACACGGCCAGAGCTGGCCCTGCACTGCCAGGGTACAGTGAGATCTTTCCGTCGGGGCTGACGTACAGGACGCAAAGTTTAAATTTAAAGTCGGGCAGGGAGGTGGGAGGGGGGGTAGATCGAGAAACTGGATCTCCATGGATGGAGAGCGACAGAGGCGCTGCACAGGACCCAACACATGCACATTCTTCCGCACCCACGTCACCCTCTCGGGGAAGAGGTGGGGGGAGGAAAGGGGCGAGCCTGCTCCAGCCCCTCCTCTGCTGCCGCTTATCGCCGAGCACATACGTGGAGCCCGGGGAAATGCTGAATGAATCACCAGAGCAGCGGCGGGAAGAGCGTCACGCTGCCCGTGGGCGCCTGAACGTCAGATGCGCCGGTTCCCCGTGGGTCACCCCAGCCCCGACACCGGGATGCTCAGCCCCGGCCAGGGCTGACCGGCAGCTCCGGGCAGACACTGAGGAGTGACTGAGAGTAACCCCTGACCCAGGCCGAGGTGATTAAGGCGCTCGGAGGCGGCTGCCGTGACGCGCTCGCCCGCTCATTGGCCCCGGCGCGATGGTGTGTTCCTTTGTGCCGCGCTCACACCCCTTCCCGGCCCCGCCGTTTTTAACTGTTTGCAAACGGCTGCCGCCCCGGAGAAGGTCAAAGCCGGGGGGTTCCTCCGTCAACGACACAGCGAGGAAAAGTTTAGTCACCGGGATGTCTGGGGTGGTCAAGGAAAAGGGGATCCCAGCTCTTAGCTGGAAGTCCCAGCTCAGAGCAGAATCCACGAGGGTGGGGGGAAAGAGGAAGCAGCCACTGGATGAGCTGCTGGGAAAAAAACGTAACAAAAAGTGTTTCGAAAGGAAAGAATTGAAAGGGAGAGAAGTGATGGCCCTCAGAGAAGGTCTCCTCGCCCATCTAAGGAGCTGGAGCAGCCGTGAGCTTTGAGCTGAAGGCAGCAGGAGCCACAGATCAGCCCCTTCAGAACCTGGCAATAAACCCTCACGCACGGGGGGTTACACAGAGTCATCTCATGGGTGCTGAGGGTTGGGGTCTGGCAGCAGCCTCTGAGACCACCCCAGTGCCTGCAGCTCCTGGCTTTGCAGGCAGGGAAACTGAGGCAGCACCGGCAGCTCTGCAGCCACAGCAGCAACACCAGCCTGGGGCTGTGCAGCCCCAGACCGCCAGCAAACCCTGGGTTTAAGAGGTTTAAAATCAGCTCAACTCCATCCAAACTGGACTCAGCGGGCAGCCCTTGAGCCATGTACAATAGCAACAAGCTCCGGCTGCCCCGGCACTGCTGAGGGGCCCAGAGCGAGCTGAAAGCTCTGGCTAATTTTAACGAAGCGGGAGCCGCTTGGAGGAATGCAGCCGCTCCATCCCCACCCCCTGCCTTGAGATTAGGGCGAGCAGAGCCATCCCTGGCTGTCCCACACAGCCCAGCCAGCCCCGTGCTAATCTCCAGACCCCAGACCCGGCCGCGCGCGCGGCTGCGGGGCAGCTATTTCAGGCCGTGCGTGGAGCCTGGCTCCAACAACTGCCTGCTGCTGCCCAGAGCTATTCCAGGAAAGCCAGGAAGCAGAGGGTATAATCTGCGGGGGAAAGGACTGCGTCCCTCCAATTCCACTCCCCCCATGCCCACCCTCTTCGCTGCATTGTATTTCAGCAATCCCACAGGCGCCCGGGGTTATTTTAGCACAGGACATGCCACCAGGGCCACACCGAGGCATTAGCGCCCTGCAACGCTCCCGCACAGGGACAGGTGCTCATGGATGTCCTAAATCTGCCCCGGGTGAAGGCACGAGTCATTTGGGGGTTCACCAACCCCATGCCATCTGCTCCAAGCTCCCCGCTCCCGAGGGCGGGCGGGAGCATCCACGTGCGGTCACCCAGCTCCATGACAGCTGTTTTCCTGCCCTCGTGACTGTCAGCCAGCACCCACCACCACGCACCTCCGCACACACCCCCGTCCCTCCTCCTTTTGGGTGTGATGCCATCTGCTCTGCTGGCACTATGGCCCTGCCACCACCGCTGAACAAAGTCCAGCAGGGAGGTTGGAGCTCACAGGTGCAGTGACACGGAGGTCAGCCAGGTCAGGCTGACCAGCCAAAGCAACCCGCACAAACTTGAGGCCTCCCAGCTGTTGGTGGCACCTTGGGCTTTTTTTTGGGGCACTTGGCACATCACCTAGGTGAGCCAGGGCGTCAGCACGTCCTGCCCTGCACGCCTCATGCCAGGGGATACTCAAAGCTGACACTCAAAGTGCTGTGACACATCAGGCAGGGAATGCAGGGTGCTACCAGCAGCTCTTACCAGGGCATCAGGCGGCCGAAGCAGGTCCATGAGGATTTGCTGATGAAGAAACCCACCATGGGGTCCGTGATGGCATCCCAGGCTCGTCCCACAAACAGGATGATGGAGGCATAGAAAGGATCCAGCTGCAGGAGGAAGGTCTTGTGTCAGCACATGCAAACCCCCAGTGCCCCCGGCTGCCCTTCCCGAGCCCCTCAGGACCTTCCCAACCCTACCTACAGCAACCCCGCTGCCATTTGGGAGCAGGGGACGAGTCTCTTGGTCTCTCCCGCTCGTTCAGGGGGGACGCCTAGTCCCTCCGAGCGCTGCCCCACCACACTCTTTCCACACCAAACTCCCACATCTCGGAGCAGAGTTCCCCAAACCCACTCCGCAGCCAGCACGAGGGAGCCCACAGGCTCTTCTCCCGCGGCTTCCTTGCCTTCGTTGTTTCACACCGACCCGGCGCGCTGCGGGCCCGTGGGACGCGTCCTGTCCCCCCCCCAAAAACAGCCACCACCAGCCCGTTTTATCGCGCGGGGAACCCAAGCACGGAGCGGCCGCACAGCAACACGCGTGGGAGCGGCCCGCGGGAAACCCGCAGCCCCCGGAGGGACTCCCGCCCCCGCGGGGCGATTCCAGCGGGGGCCGGGGCATTTCCAAGCCTCGGGTACGTCCATCCGACGGGCAAAGCGGCACGGGGAGCTCCGAGACCCCCGGCCCCGGCCTTTCCCCCCCGCCAGCCCCGGTCCCAGCCATACCTGCGCCACGTCCAGGAGGTAGATCTGGAGGAAGAAGCCGAGGGCGCAGCCCGTGATCTGGTAAGGAGCCCCCCCGACGGCGTAGCACAACTTGCTGCACACCGACAGCCGCTCGCGGCTCTCCTGCAACCGGGACCTGGCGTTAGCCACACCGGGAAGCGCCCCCCGGCCCGACATGCCCCGTCCCGTCCCCTCCCGTCCCGTCCATCCCACCCCCGCCGAGGCGGTCCCGGCGCTCACCTTGCGGCGGTGCTGGCGGCAGAGGGGGGGCAGGAGCCCCCCTGCCCCGGCCCGCTCGGCGCCGCCGCCCCCGGCCATGCCGTGCGCGATGAATGGGGCCGCGCCGCCGCCGCCCGCCCTTGTACCGGCAGCGCCCGCCCCGGGAGGGGCTGCGCCGGCCCGCCCCCGTCCGCCTCCCGGCGAGCGGCTGCCTCCTCCTCCTCCTCCTCCTCCCTCTCCTTCTTCTCCTCCTCCTTCTCCTGCCTCGGCCCTTCCCCACCCCCCTGTCCGCCCACCCGTCTGTCCCCGTCTTTCCTCTGCGTCTCTGCTGTCTCACATCCCCTCATCCCTCCATTCCTGCATTCTTCTACCCCTCAGCCCACCCCCCCGCTCCATCCCTTCCCTTCAATTCCAGCTCTTCATCGCTTAAAATCGAAGAATAGTTTGGGTTGGAAGGGACCTTAAAGACCATCTCGTCCCATTGTGCCAGGGGCAGGGACACTTTCCACTAGCCCAGGTTGCTCCAAGCCCTGTCCAGCCTGGCCTTGGACACTTCCAGGGATGGAGTATCCACCACCTCTCTGGGCAACCTGTGCCAGTGTCTCACCACCCTCATCATAAAAAGCTTTATAATATCTATAGCTAACATAAATAATTTAGTTTATAACCATCATCCCTATCACAACAGGTCCTACTAGAAAGGGTGCAGTGCTGCAGTGACCCCAGCACTGGATGGTGACGTGTACATAGATCCCAGCACCTCTCAGCTGTGCCAGGTGCTGTTTGCCAACCAATGAGCACACATAGACCAGTGCCAGTGTCGTGTCACTGCAGTGACAGCCACCAACTCTGCTTGGCTCAGGCAACTGATCAAAGATCACCCCAAGACGGGACTGCAGAGCAGGGCTGAGCCAAGGGGGCCAGCGTGGCACCAGTGCCATCACCTGACTGCCGCGTGGGACTGGGCATGGGGACAGGGTTGGGCAGGGAGGACGAGCAGCTGGCACCCAACAGAGACCTGGGGCGCAGCAGAACCTGAGTGGGTGCTGGGGATGAGCAGGGTGGGCAGCCCCTGGCATGGAGCAGTGAGTGGCACAGCAGCTCCGTACACTCCCTGGTTTCAGAACTGAGCTGGTGTCACTGCTGACTCACAGTTTCCGGCCCCTCACACACGTGCAGTGGGTTCTCCCAGCGCTGCTGTGTGTCACAGCCCCGTGTCTGGCCACACTGGGAGCTCAGAGCTGCTACCCACTGGGGACAGGGACCTGGGTGAGGCTTCAGAGTGTCCAAATTTGTTCAGTGACGCAAAATACCTTGAAACAAGAGGTGAGTGAGGTGTGGACAATGCCACTCATCCGGTCAGTGTGAGAGAGACCTGCCCCTGGCTCCTCGTCCTGCTGTGCTGTGCTGGCTCTGGGTGCTGGTGTGGAGCAGAGGGTCCTGGTCACCTTCTTGCTGGCAATGACCATGTCCCTGGGCAGCACTGGTGCAGCCACTGGGGACACAGAAACACAGACTGGGTTGGGTTGGAAGGGACCTTAAAGACCATCTCGTTCCAACCCCCTACCCGGGCAGGGACACCTCCAGTGTGACGCTTTCAGGGACATTCATGTGGGTTTGTGTCCCTGCCTGAGACAGTCCTGCACCACTCTGAAAACATAGATTTGGATCCCCCAAAGCTCTCTGGTTCCCAAAGACAGGTAACCAGGGGAGGTGTGTTTAAGTCTGCCTCAGTTTCCCTTTCCACAGAAAAAAACCTCTTTTGAAGGAACAGAGGGGACACTTGACTGACACTTGATCTGGAGGGACCAGACTCCCCTCTGTGTGTGACCCCAGCACTATTACTCTGCTCCCTTTGTCCCAGAGGCTCCTCAGCTCCTGGGAATGCTTTTGGCATTCCTGTCCTTGAGTAAAGCACTCAAAAACCACCTCCTGGGCAAACTCTGCTTTAGGGGAACAAAGAGATGGCCTTTGAGAAGGAGATTGTGTGGAAAGATCACAGATAGGTGAGCTCAGCCTTACATATGAAGAGAAGAAGTAGACAGACCAGGATTTCTCAGGATTAGGAGGATTTTCTCCCCCAAATCTGGTATTGCACAATTTCCTCTGGGGGATTTGAGATCTTCCTCCCAAGCAGATGCTCTGGGGGATCCTCACAGCAGTAAAGGGACTGCCAAGGGCTGATCCCTGTGGGGGTGTCAGTGCAGCAGCTCCCACCAGGTTTGGGGTCCCCAAGGTACAGGTGGTTGGGGCTGGGCCACTCCCAAGGTCACCTTCATCAGTGTGATGGTCTGGCAGGCACAACCTGAGCTCAGATACCCTTTGACGGTGACAATGTGCCACATCCCTCAGATGGGGACACCAGTGGGGACTCTTCATGGGCTGAGCCCCAAATACTGACCTCGGGGACAAGGAAGAGGGATGGGGACTGCTGCTCCAGTGCATGATGCCATCTCCTGCCACCCACACCTCCTGCTGTCATGCATCCGGCACAGCCTAGAGCAGGATCTGAGCAAGTGTGAGAGCACCTGAAACCAGACAGCCCTGCCAGGCTGGGCCAGCCAGGATGGGAAGGATGGGCTTGGGGGAAAATGGCAGTGAGATGGTCACAGAGCTGCCGGGGTGACACAGTGAGTGCCTCAGTGTGGCTCCCCAGCACCGAGAGAGCACTGCCCCAATGTCACAGAGCTTCTCCAGGGCTCAGGGCACCTCCTGGCACCAGGCAGGGTGTGACGGGGGCAAAATGGGTCTGGAGGGGGGAGGAGACAGCAAAACTGGAGCCAGTGGTGCAATTTCCTCTCCCTTCTCTGTCCTTCTCTGCTAAACTCAGAGTGGGTGGCTGCATGCCCAGAGAGCTGGGGCTGGCGTAACCCTGGGGCTGTGGGCACTGTCCCCCACCCGGGCTGGGAAGAATTTCATGGTGCTCCCATACCCCAAAGGGGCTCGGGTTGGCATTTCACAAGCACCCAGCCAGCCCCTGTGGCTGCTGCCCAGGGGACACATTGCACGTGGCAGCTGCCCTGTGCTGCCCACCCCTCTCCTGTGTGAGACCCTGGGGAGCAAGTCACAAGGCTGAGCAGGATGAGACAGGGCCAGGATGTGCTGGCACGTGGCTCACAGCCTCTGCTGTCCCTGGGGATCTGGGACCCCCACGGGGACAGCAGAGTGGCTTGAAGGCTGCTGCTGCAGCAGGATGGGGACAGCCAGAGGCAGAGCCCAGCTCAGGATGCCCCTGGACCAGGCTCAGGGTGGCTGCCCACCGTGGGGAAGCACTTTGGGGTCTCAAAGTCCAGCCCTGCTGTCACTGGGGATCCAAAGGGCACAGGGCCCCCGGGGAACTGCCTTTCATCATATGCTGGAGCCACGCCAGCCACGGCAGCTCCCGTGGGGCTGTGCCAGTGCCGGGGACACGTGCTCGGTGCTGGCTGTGGAGCTGTGCCACTCCCCTGCGACTCCGGGGCACGGCAAGAGTTATCCTGACCCGTGGGCGGCCCCTCCATCCCTGTCACCTGCAGTGCTGCCGCAGCCCCCGGGGCTCTCACCCATCCACCCACCCACCCACCCTGTTTGCGCAGCCGGCGCCGCAGCGAGAGGCTCTCGGCTCCTGTTTGCCCAGTGCCTGGAGAGGCCGGGATGAAAGGGCTGCGTGGCCCCTCCAGCCCTCTCCAGCGGTGCTTCCGCACCTTCAAAGCATCCGGAGCCCCTTGAAGCCGGGACAAGCACCTGCCTCACCCTGGGAAAAGCCGGAGACATCCCGGAGGGCAGCAGGGAGGGGGAAGGAGACGTGGCTGAGAGCTATAGGCTGTAGGAGGCTTTGCTTCTGTGCCCGAGGATGTGTTGGTGTTGGATGGAACAGGCGGTTTGGGGCAGTGCCAGCCGTGTCCCCAGCCATGATCACTTGTCCCTGCAGGTGCTGGGACAGGACAAGCCTCTGTGGCAGCTCAGTCTCTGCCCTCAGTGCAGGGTGATTTGTTTCCTACTGAGGAAGAGGGGGCATCACCAACGATGCCTTCCCGGGGAGGGGAAAGGACTGGGAGCAGCCCTAGGGTGGGAGGATTCTGGCCTGGGACAGGGCTGGGAACTGGGGCCAACGCTGAGACAGGAGCAGAGAGGGAGCATCAGCCCGGGCTCCAAGGGTATACCCGGATCCCGTAGCTCCTGCCCCAGCCCCACGGGCATGCGGGCAGGATTGGGATGCTCAGGGCTGCTCTGGAAGGGCCAGGAGGGCATGCAGGGTGCTGCGGCCACCGCGGGGACCTCACGGCAGCGCCGCGGCTGGGAAACCACAGCCCCGGGCGAGCACCAGCACCCTCCCAGACGCGGGACCTGGTGAAGCTTCGCAAGCTCCGCTGCGCCCCGAGCCAGCAAGGGAAGGGCTGGAGCTGCCTTTGGGCACACCGGGACACGTCGGGCTCCCCCGGGGCACCCCACCCGCGTGAGGACTCCGGGCCAGCCGCCAGCCCAGTTCCCGCTCCCGGCGCTGCTCCTCTGCCTCCCCCCGTGCCCGCCTCGGCAACGGGGAAACTGAGGCACGGAGCAGCGCCGGCCCCCCGCGCTGCCCTCCACGCGGGTCGGGGTGCCCGTGGGGTGTCCCCGCCGCGTCCCCGTCCCCGCCGCCCCACGGACGGTGGTTCGCGGGCCCAGCAGGTGGCGCCCCGCGCCCGCCGGTGGCGGCGAACGGAGCCCGGGACCGGGAGGGACCGAAGGGAACCGGGGGAAACGGGGGGGAGCTGTGATGGACCGAGCTGGGCAGCGCTGGTTCGTGCGGGGCTGGGCTGGGCTGGGCTCGTCTGTGCTGATCCATGGTGGGCTGCACTGCTCTGGGCTGTATTGGTCTGTACTGGGCAGTGCTGGTCTATGCTGGGCTACACTGGGCTGACTGCACTGGGCTGTACTGGGCTGTGCTGGTCCAGGAAGGGCCGTGCAGGGCTGGGCTGCACTGGGCTGTACTGGGCTGTGCTGGTGTATGAAGGACCATAGAGGGCTGTGCAGTGCTGGGCAGCACTCGGCTGTGCTGGGCTATACTGGTGGCTGAACTGGGACAATTTCCTCCCAGCATGGCCAATGCTGCATCCCAGGGACCAGTGCCCAGCATCCCCCTCCCTCCCAGCTCCCACTGCCACCGGCTGGGGCAGATCCTCTGTCCCCATCCACTCTGGGTGGCAAAAGGAGGGTGCTGGGGCTGAAGTGGGTTTACACAGGCTGTGGGGGCAATCTGCTCATTCCAGGTGGACTTTGTACCAGCATGTGTGTGTGTGTGTGTGTGCAATGATGTCACAGCTGTTAGTCCACGAGGTGCAAGTCTCTCCATGTCCTCATAACATTAATTGCTCTTCCTAGAGGGACCCTGGCAGTGGAGAGATGCAGCATCCTGCTGGGCTTGCTCGGATCCCACCATCTTATATTGGATGTTGGGGAGAAATTCCTCCCTGTGAGGGTGGGGAGGCCCTGGCACAGGTTGCCCAGAGAAGCTGTGGCTGCCCCATCCCTGGACGTGTCCAAGGCCAGGTTGGATGGGGCTTGGAGCCACCTGGGCTAGTGGAAGGTGTCCCTGCCCATGGCAGGGGGTGGAACGAGATGAGCTTTAAGGTCCCTCCCAACCCAAACCACTCTGATTCCATAATTCCATGGTGCTCCAGTTCGCTTTGCCATCATGCTCAGCAGAATGTCCCCAGGCTGGTGGCATCGCTGCGTGCCTCTCCTTGCAGAGGGGGGGACCCCCAAACCCTGGCAGGACAGCGAGAGGCCCCCAGCGCAGCGCAGGGGGTGGCCGCTGGTTCAGAGCCCCGTTACCGGGGGCTCCGGGGGGGCCGCGGGATCGCTCCCACCGTGCCCTCCCGGGGGGGCGGGGAACAGGGCAGGGCCCCTCCCTCTATGAAATGCAGGCCCGGCGATTGGCGGGGGCGGGGCCGGGCTCCGCGGCCGGGCTATAAGAGCGGGGGGAACAATGCGCCCGCGGTCCCGGTTTGGGGGCTGGCGCCGGGGTGGGGGCTTCCCCTCATCCCTGGGGCTGCCCCCCGTTTTTTCTCTCTGTCTCCCCCTTCCCCATGCCGAGATGGAGTTTGACTCGTACCAGCATTACTTCTACGACCACGATGCCCAGGAGGATTTTCACCGCTCCACGGCTCCCAGCGAGGACATCTGGAAGAAGTTCGAGCTGGTCCCCACGCCCCCTCTGTCCCCGCTGGGTACCCCCGGGGAGAAGGGGTGCTGCTCGGGGGCGGAGGAGCGCTCGGGATGGCTCTCCCGGTATTGCCTCGCCGGGGAAGAGCCGGAGTATCTCATAGGGACCGGACAGATCTTCGGGAACCTGAGCGCTTTCATCCTCAAGGATTGCATGTGGAGCGGATTTTCAGCCCGGGAGAGACTGGAGAAGGCGATGACAGAGAAACTTTCCACGGGCACGCAGAGAGCCACCCCACTCAAACCCTCCTTCGCGCAGGATTTTGGGTTCAGCAGCTCCGTGAGCGAGTGCGTGGATCCCGCTGCCGTCTTCCTTTGCCCGCTGGCCGAGAGCAAGATCCCCGCATCCTCGGGATCCGAGGGCCAAAGCGACTCCGGTAAGGGATGGAGCTGCTCCGGGTGCGGGCTGCCCCGGCCCAGCCACGCTCCAGCCTTGCTGGAGCCCGGCGTGGAGGACACGCGTGTCCACACATGTGCGTGCCGGGAGCCTCCCAGCCGGGCTGCGCCTTTGTTGAGGCTCCAAGCGAGCCCCGGTCCCGGCCCCACGAACAAAGCGGGCTCGGCTTCTCCCCTTCCCGCGGGGCTTCTGCTCGGGAACCCCCTGCCCCTCTCGGGACGGTGCGTGGGGCTCTGGTGGCCCGTCTCCCTCGTCCCGGGAGCCTCGTGGGCAGGTTGAAGGGCAAGTTTGCAGCTCGCCGTGGGAAGTTTTGGTTTTTCGAGCGTCGCAGCGTGCCCTGCTGCCGGCTCGTAACTTCGGCTGATTCCTCCTACGCTCCCACGGCCCACCCGGGACGGGCTTCCCTCGGGACAAAAGGCAAATTATCCCCTGGGGGCAGCAGGTTTGGGAGCAGCGGCGTGTCCCCCGAGGCGGTGGCTCCGTGGGACGGGCAGGAACAGCCGCATCAGCTTCCCAGCCCAGCCCCGGGGCACGTCTGCCTGTCCCGCGTGGGGGTGTTCACACGGGGGCTCGGCCTGGGAAGCGGATGCCTCCGAAACCCACCAGCCAAGGGCGACGTGGCTCCACCCTCTCCCCCCGCATCTCCCCCGTCTCGCACCAATTTTCAATCCTTATTTACAAACACCCCCCGGGGCTCTCCAACCACCCCCATCCCCAGTCCCGCAGCCCCGGCGGGGGCCGTGCGCTGTTTCCCTCGCTCCCACGGAAGCCGGGCTGACTCGGCTGACGCGGTGCCGTGACCCCGTTAATAAATCTGCCGGTGGCCGCCACCTGCGCCGGTGAGTCACGGCGCGGGAAGGGCGCTTAATGCCATTAAGGAGCCCGGGCACTGTAAGCAGGTCGCGGGCGTTAAGAGGCTTAACCCAAATATGTGGGGCCGAGCGGGGGCCCGCGGGGGTCCCGGCGGGGTCCCGGTGCCGCGGGGGTCCCGGTGGGGTCCGGCCGCGCCACGTGGGCGCCGAACAAAAAGCAACAGATTGCAAACAATGAGAGCGGGCGCGGTGATGGACAGCAGCGGCGGCCAATGGGGTGGCGGGACGGCCGGTCTGCCCCGCCGGGCAGCCAATGGGCGGCTCCGAGGGGCGGGGCCCCGAGACACGACTTTTATTAATGAGCGGGGGGGGCTCCGTGTGTGTCCACGTGGCTGAGAACGGGCGGGTTGTGACACCGATGAGCGCGACCCTCGGCCTGTGTGGGCAATGAGTGCCACCCCCCCAGTGTCTCCAGTAGCAGGGTGGTTTGGGCTTGCTGAGCAGAGCCCCTGAAGCCTGGAGGGGCTGCGGTGTGGGCTGGGGGCCACCAGCAGGAATGTGCCCTGGAGGCCCAGGCCTCTGCCCACGGTGCTGGTGGGGATTTGGGTATTTCGGGGATTTGGGTATTTCACCTTTAGCGAGTGGCTGTATTTTCTCCCGAAGCTTAGGAAAAAAGTTGGAGGCGCATTTCTAAAGTGAGAGTGGTCACAAGGGTGCCTGCAGCCCGGTCACCTCGCTGTCCCCAGGGCCAGCTTCCTGCCACTGGGCTTTGCTGGCATAGGACAAGCTGCACTGACAACAGGCAGGGTGCTTTGGGGTCAGTTATGCTTTATTTAGGTCTTTCTGTTCCCGGCCTTGGGATGCCTTTGAGGTTCAGGGTCTGTTGGAGAGACCCCTTCACCTCTCCCTCCCCCCCTGCACAGTGGGGGATTGTCCCCTCTGTCCCCGGGAAGCCGGGGTTGAATGGGCTTTATCACTTGTGAAAAGTAACAAGTCACCGAGGTGGGAAGCTGCAGCCGAGAGGAACAAAGGGCAGCTCTGCCCCCACATCCCTCATTTACAATTCCAATGGGCCATGAAAGCACCCGACCGGGATGAACTTTGGAGCTAGGCTGTCCCAGCATCTTGCTCCTCCAGTCCCTCCCAAGCAGGAGGGCTCGAGTGTTTCTTGCCTGATGATCCTTTACATGAACACATGTTGCTCCTGGTGCTGAAGTGAGGCGGAAATAAAGCCCCGTCCCATTTTGGGGGACCAGGCACACGAATGTGGAGGGAATTCTGCTCCTCTCCATGCAATGGTATTGGAAGAGCACTTAAATCACATAGTCCTTTCTGGAAGTCACAGAGTGACTTTTCAGTGCATGGACCAACTTCAGTGGGACAGCAGCAGGGAGATTGTCCAGGGGGGCTCTGGGGACTCCCACAAAGGGGTGACTGGTGGTTCCCAGCTGACAGGGATTTGTTCTTTCTTTGCCATGTCTGTTTTGAGCAGAAGGAGAAGAGATCGATGTGGTGACGGTGGACAAGAGACAATCGCTCAGCCTGAGGAAGCCGGTGACCATCACCCTGCGTGCAGACCCCCTGGACCCCTGCATGAAACGATTCCACATCTCCGTCCACCAGCAGCAGCACAACTACGCCGCCCGCTCGCCACCAGACTCCTGTCCCCCACCGGAGTCACCCCAGCAGGACCAGGACCGGGAGGAGGACGAGCCACCGAGCGCTGCAGAGCCAGTCCCTGCCATCACACCTCCTGAGCCCGGCTTGCCAAAGCTCAGCAGCAGCCCCGGCTCCGACAGCGAGGACGTGGCCAAGAGGAAAAACCACAACTACCTGGAGCGCAAGCGGCGCAACGACCTGCGCTCGCGGTTCCTGGCCCTGCGGGACCAGGTGCCCGGGCTCGCCAGCTGCCCCAAGACGCCCAAGGTGGTGATCCTGAGCAAATCCTCCGAGTACCTGCAATCGCTCATCAGTGCCGAGAGGCGGATGGCAGCCGAGAAGCGGCAGCTGCAGCAGCGCCAGACCCAGCTGCTCAAAAGGATTGCTCACCTCAAGGGGCACTAGCACCCAGGGTACCCCCCTGCCCCAGTCCCCACAACCCCCCTGGCTCCCTCTCAATTTGCACATTTTTTTTTTTTTAATTATTTTTTGGTTGTTTGTTGAACTGTTGGCCCCGGGGGGCTGGAGCACGCGGCGGTTGCTGCATGTGGGGTGGCCGTGGTGCTGCTCCTGGATGAGGGAATGGGGCCACAGTAGAGACCCCCCCCATGGTATCACCTGCCTGGGGCTGGTTTCTTGGCATCAAGTGTTGCAAGATTTCCCCTGTCCCTGCTGTGAAGCTTTGTCAAGTGATTACTTCAATTCAAGAGCTCAACTCTACTCCCGCTCCCCACCCCTCTCTGCCGTTTTCCACCAACAGCATCACTGGGAGCTGCCCCTGGGCATCCATCTCGCCCTAAAAATCCCAAGCAACCA